>NC_083775.1:21014472-21314472 GCF_963514075.1 Conger conger
CAGGTGAGTCTACACCCACACACCACCTACAGGTGGGTCTACACCCCCACACCACCTACAGGTGAGTCTACACCCACACACCACCTACAGGTGAGTCTACACCCCCACACCACCTACAGGTGAGTCTACACCCCCACACCACCTACAGGTGAGTCTACACCCACACACCACCTACAGGTGAGTCTACACCCCCACACCGCCTACAGGTGAGTCTACACCCACACACCACCTACAGGTGAGTCTACACACCCACACACCACCTACAGGTCAGTCTACACCCCCCACACCACCTACAGCTTACTCCATACCACCCCTACACCTACCGATGAATCTCCAGTCCATTGTGTACTCTCTTGAACACAGTGCAGTTGTGACACAATCCGTCTTTCTGTTTCTACCTTCCTGAGATGATCACTTGACCCCATTTTGCAGCAGACAGTTTACAATTTCAGAATAATCAGCGAAAGATGGTAATAAAATGTTTATCTTTATTAAATGGTTAGGCTGTTTATGGACCCAGAGCAGCAGGGCAGTTTAGTGTGTGGCTTCGGTCTGTGTCTAGGTGAATGAGACGTGTTACTGTATGTGGCATTGCTGTGTTGAGTTTGAAGTGAGCATTATGTATCAGAAGATGGTTGGTGAGGAGGCTTGCAGCAGTGAACAGTTGGTCCTTATTGGTTAGGAAGAGTGTGATTTGCTTGAGGAAACAGGGCTCATGACTCGGTCTGTAACAGAAAAAGAACAGAATGATAAGTGATTTTTAAAAAAAATGATAAACTGTGATATGTTTTCTTGCCTGTCCAAGTACTAAGGTTATGTTGAGTCATCTTTATTGATCACTGGTGCATTGTGGGAGATGTAGGCTGGCAGGGATTACCAGGCTCTGTATGCGGGTAAGCTGCTGGTCCTGATCTTCCAAAGTTTGCTTTTCGTGCTGGATCCATTTCTCCAGGACCTTTAGAACATTGGAGTGCTGGAGAGCCCAGTCCTGTGTGCAAGTACAGACACACACAGACACACACACACACACACACACACACACACACACACACACACACACACACACAGGGAACATCACTAAACTGCATGCAGTATAACCTCTGTAATGTAATCTCATAATGTGTATGCACATGCATATGTGTGTGTGTGTGTGTGTGTGTGTGTGTGTGTGTGTATGTGTGTGTGCGCGTGCGTGCGTGTGTGCGCGTGCGTGTGTGTGTGTGTGTGTGTTTATTTACCTTTAATGTTGTGATGTTGGGAGCTGAGCTGTCCACGCTGGTGTCCAGGCTGGTCACCTGGTTCAGGAGCTCCACCTGTTCCTTTTCAACGTCCTGCAGCGTTGTCCTCATCTGCAGTGCCTGCGCGTGCAGACCAGCAGTCTGTGTCTGCGTCACAAAGCCACTGTCTCAGTAAACTGCACATAGTGACCTGCACCACAGGGCCTCTGTCTGAGTAAACTGCACATAGTAACCTGTGTCACAAAACCACTGTCTGAGTAAACTGCACATAGTGACCTGTGTCACAAAGCCACTGTCTGAGTAAACTGCACATAGTGACCTGTGTCACAAAGCCACTGTCTGAGTAAACTGCACATAGTGACCTGTGTCACAAAGCCTCTGTCTGAGTAAACTGCACATAGTGACCTGTGTCACAAAGCCTCTGTCTGAGTAAACTGCACATAGTGACCTGTGTCACAAAGCCTCTGTCTGAGTAAACTGCACATAGTGACCTGTGTCACAAAGCCTCTGTCTGAGTAAATCACAGGGTAAACAGTTATATATAGTATCTCTTTAAGTCAATTCTCATAAATTCAAACCGAAATACAACTGAGAAACAAGATCAGTGATTAGAAAAGTGACAGCTGAGGGCTTACAGTCCCACAGACAGACAGTGCAAAAATAAAATCAACTCCCTAGCTAACTACAGTATTCAGTAAAAACCATCATCAATATAAAGTCCTCGTAAGTAGTTTTTGTAATGCTTGATAGCTAATTTTGATGATTAATGTTTCATGAATGTCGTTTGCGTATTTAAACAGACTCCTCTACCGTTTCCTGCGATCGCGCAGTGACGCCGGCAGCCATTGTTTCGACATAATTGAACATTGTTGAGGTCGTTGCAAGGGTTATCAAATGTCCTGGCCATTTGGCCAGAATAAGACCTCTTTAAAGGATTCATTTAAAATGCTTTTGTGGGACTTGCCTGGTGAATAGAGAGACGGGCATGTGCTGTCTTGTTTGCTACCTTGCATTTGGCACAGTGCCAATAAGTAAAGGCATTTCTTAAAATGAATTATTTACTGAACATATGGAAGGTTAATGGTTGCAGAGTTACGCTCAAGTGGCAGGTTTTACATTTAGAACGAATGCTGGAAAGACCAGAGCCAACGCCATCAGGCATTTAGACTTTAAAATTAAAATGAGTCTAACACTGCAAATGCAGTACCTTCTTCTCAGCCTTTTCCTCAATATTAGGGCTTAAAATAATAGCATTTTTTACATTGTAAATGATCAAATCAGTAAAGAAATACAGGCCGTTTGTGCCATTTTCTTCAAAAAAAAGCCCCCACTGTTCTAAACCGTCTAACTGAAAGTTTCAGTTCCATTTCCATTCTGAATGGTCTTGAGTCCTGGAATCAACGCAGGCCTGGCCGTGATTGGAGCCTGGGTGTGTTCTTTGGGCCGTATGTTCCGGCCGGCGTCTGCCGTTCTGTGAACTGCCGTGATGTTGATTTCGCTTTTAATTTGGGATTAACGGCACGGCGAGATGGGAGGAGAGCCGCTTCTCGGGGTGGGTCAGACAGGTCTGCGTTTCTCCCCGTTTATCACCCGCCTGCTCAACGCAGGCACAAGTTTCAGCAGCTAACATTTTTTTTGTTGATAGTATGCTGTTCAGTTTGTCTTTAATATTGCTAAATCCCACTCACAACTATTGTATTTATTATGTGTTTAATTGTTTGTGGCTATTCTCAGTGCAGAGTGCGATCGCTCAGATACAGTATTTCGTTTTCATTTTAATTACGTGACAATAGTTAACATGATAGCTACAGGAGCGCTTATTGGCACAAATTACAGATTGACTGCATTTGTAAACTCTGTTTGATGATTAATCCCATATTTTGCAATAATTTCTCCCTTGGCATAATAAGTAATATGTAATAAATGGAATATCGATGTATATGTGAAGGCATAATGTTTTAAACAGTGATCATTACACCCACCATGATGTGGTCACGACCAACATGAGCTGTCTACCATGCAGTTAAGAGAACTAAACTGCAAGGTGTTTCCAAAAAAAAATGTTATATATTTTAAAATTAATATCACCCTGTTATGCTCAATGTCAAAGAGACCAATAAAGAAGAATTAGAATGGAGGGCCGGGTATGTCAATAGCCTGCAAAATCAAGTTCAAGTATTTGGGTCAAGTTCAAGTTCAAAAAACCATGAGAAATTTGCATACGCAACGTGTGCAAACCCCAAACATCTGTTTTCGACTCCAAAGAAAATCACTCAGTTCAGCTTAGTAAGCCACATCATTCATATTAATTTAATGATTCAATTGTACGTTCTTTTTTTCTTTTGTTTGAGCAACATTTAAAAACGAGTTTCGTTCAGTAAAGCTTAAGAAATACTTGAATAACGTCAGTATTTCTTAGTTCTAGAATAGCGCGTGCGTGGCCTACTGGGTGCGCCCGACGCTGGACTTCGGAGAATGGCAAGACTCAGTAGCCACGCCCAGTCCGCCACGCACCTCGCCAGGGGACTGCACCTACATGCCGTGCGAAGTTGACTCCAGAATTATAGCCCTTAGTCCTGACCGGAACGTAGGCGTGCACGCTCACCTGTAAATGGGAGAGGGTTTTCCTGATCTCCTCCTCTTTTTGCGCGGCCTGCTTCACCTCCTCCTGCAGGTGCTCCAGCGCCCCCTCCTGGCGCTGGAGCAAGGTGTCGACCCGGCTCATTCTGCGGTTGGTGTCCTGGTAGACGTGGTGTATGGTATCGCTGAACTGCAGCACGCCATAGGTCAGGACGTTCACGTCCTCCACAGAGGCCAGCTTTGATTGGACCTTTGCTTTCTTCTTCACTGGTGTTCCAGATGCTTCTATCGCCCAGAGAGTCGCGCACAGCAGGGGCAGTAAGCCTCTCATTCTGGGGTATTGTAAATCTGCCCCCGTCCTCTTCTTACAACCTCTGGGAATCCGCTGTATAATGTTCTGTCGCTTTTCTTAGTTTCTCTCCCTCGAGTGTTGTATCGGTGTATCTCTCAGCTTTCTGCCTCTCTGTGTCTGTGTTTGTATCTCTGTTTCAGAGCTCTCTGTTTCTCTGTGTCTGTGTTTTCTCTGTCTCTCAGCTCTGTGCCTGTATCTGCCGTGTCAGTTTGTCTCAGTTTGTCTCAGTTTGTCTCAGTTTGTCTCAGTTTGTCTCTGCGTGGCTCAGTTTGTCTCTGCGTGTCTCAGTTTGTCTCTGCGTATCTCAGTTTTTCTCTGCGTATCTCAGTTTGTCTCTGCGTGTCTCAGTTTGTCTCAGTTTGTCTCAGTCTCTGCATGTCTCAGTTTGTCTCTGCGTATCTCAATTTGTCTCTGCGTATCTCAATTTGTCTCTGCGTATCTCAGTTTGTCTCTGCGTGTCTCTGCGTGTCTCTGGGTGTCTCAGTTTGTCTCAGTCTCTGCGTGTCTCTGTGTGTCTCGGGTCCTGTCTGTGCCTCTCGATCTTATATCAATTATCTCCTGGAATATGGGGAGATTTCGGAATACCAGCTGAGCAGTGGCCCAATCAGAGTGCTGCTCTGTGTCCTTCATTGAATCAGTGTGACCTAGACATGTAACTGATCAAACAGTTACTGTTGTTGGCGGTCCAAGCTCTCAGGTTGATCTCAGTCCAGACAGTAAGATGCAATAAACCTAAAATGCTTTGATCTGCAGTGACCTGCTCTGTGTTTGTTTTAGAGTTTGGCTGCCACAGGAGGGCAATTTATGAATAAATACACAAGAAAAGGCCACATACACATGCACACAAGCCTACAAAATGATTTTGACTCACCATATGCATGCCTACGCACATACCGTTAAAAGTAATATAGCTGTTTGGCCCATACACAAGATTTGCAGATGTGAATACTGCCTGCCATTTGCTTTGAGTCAGGCATTTTGATGGAATTGTGTCAGAAAGTAGTAGCTTTATAAATTTAATATAGGACATAGCCCTTTATGAGCTCTGTACTATATAAATAAGATGTATCATTCCTTTAACTACCTTTGTGAAGTAATGTATATAATGTCATATAATTTAAATGCAATACAATGTAATACTGCTGAACCAACATTTATATTATCTCTCCCCCTGTCCCTGTCTCGCTCCCTCTTCTTCCCTCTTTCCCTCTGTTGAACTCTTCTCTCCCTCTCTCCCTCCCTTTCTCTCTCTCCCTCCCTCCCTCCCTCCCTCCCTCCCTCTCTCCCTCCCTCCCTCTCTCTCTCTCTCTCTCTCTCTCTCTCTCCCTCCCCTCTCTCTCTCTCTCTCTCTCTCTCTCTCTCTCAGGAACCTGCTGTATGTGTACCCTCAGAGTCTGAACTTTAGCAGTCGTCAGGGCTCGGTGAGAAACATCGCTGTCAAGGTGCAGTTCATGGCGGGAGAGGATCCCAGCCAGGCCCTGCCTGTGAGTTTCCACCAATAGCACATTCAGAAAAGGAGCCCCACCCACATCACTGTCCAATCACACACTCATAAATGAGCCACACCCATGTCACTGTCCAATCACTAACTAATGAAGGACTTAATAATAATCAATGTTACTAGCTATCCAGCAGACCAGTTTTAACAAAACATCATCTGATCTGGTGATCGCAGGTTATCTTTGGCAAGTCCAGTTGTGCTGAGTTTCAGAAGGAGGCCTACACTCCAGTCATCTACCACGACAAGTAAGAGCCTCTCCTCCCCTTTCTGTTTGTCAGTCCAAGGTCCTGCTTTCCTCTCATCCTCTATCCCTCCTCTCTCTCTCCTTCTCACCCCCCCTTCTCTCTCACTCCAGGTCTCCAGAGTTCTATGATGAGATGAAAATGAAGATTCCTGCTGACCTGACGGATAATCACCACCTGCTCTTCACCTTCTACCACATCAGCTGCCAGCCCAAACAGAACACTCCCCTGGAGACCCCTGTGGGCTACACGGTGAGATGAGGCACCTTCAACCAACACCGTGTTCTATGCCCAAAACCTACACCCAACTGCTCCTACACCCTCTGTGTACACCCAACACCTAAACCCAACATCTCCTACTGCCTCAGCCTACGCCCACCACGGCCTACACCCTCAGTCTACATGCAACACCTACAAAAAAATGTGCTACACCCTCTTTATACTTTATGGATACACTCCTGCCTGCCCCCTCAGCCTACACTCAGTGCTTCTACACCCTCAGCCTACACCCAAATCTCTCCTACAGTCACAGTGAGCAGCTAACCCCTCCTGTTGTATTATTGTGGTGTAGAGTGTATTGATGGTGTACCGGTGTCTCCTCAGTGGATCCCGCTAATGCAACATGGCCGCCTGCGGTCCGGCTCCTTCAGTCTGCCCGTGTCTGTGGAGAAGCCCCCGCCCAGCTACTCCGTCCTCACCCCGGATGTAAGCCCTACACCCCTATAATACCCCTCTCCCCCCAAAACAGTCTGTACTAGAGGTCAGCATGGAGCCCACCTACGCCCAAACTCTTCATGGCCCCACCCAAACCAGCCCAACAAGCTCTAGCCAACCGTGAAGCCCACAGAGCTGGAAGTAACAAGGCAATAATACCATACAACACGAATGAAAACTGACCTTTCTAGGCTGCTCATTTCCCTCCCTACATCACTGTAATTATTAGCCATGTATGCTATCTGTATGCTAAATGTAATGATCAGACTTAACGTTTATTTATTTTACTATTTGTGGTGTTCTAGCTGCCAAAACTGTGGCATTGCTACTTGGATAGTTCTCATTATTTTACAAGGGTTCAAGTTTTTTTTTTTAAATCTATGTGATCACTCAAGCACTTGGAACCATACTTCCCTCTAGGGTTTTTAGCGCGCTTGTCCCTGGTTATGATTGGCCCTTTATTGTACATCGCTCTGGATAAGAGTGTCTGTTAAATGACTGTAATGTAATATAATGTAGTGCAGTGTTCTTGTGGAACCTGGGAAGGGGGACCAACACTTCTGCCAGCTGCTAGCAAGGATTGACAACGATAGCGGAAAGCTTCTAGTGTGTGGTTATGCTCAACAAGCAAAATGAAAATGGCTGAAAATGTGCTTTCGCATTTATTTTGGAAACGCGTTTTGCTTTCTGTTGAACACAACGTTTAGTTGTTCGTGCAACAAACAGCCCAGGAGTGACTTCCCCTTTCAGTATATGTTTGCATAAAGTATGCTTGTAAAATAGAGGAATCATTTATTTTTGTATTTTATAATGATCAGAATAGACTAGCCAGCTAGCTGTAGCGCTGTTTTTCCTGTTAAACATGACGTTAATAGGTTTGTCGCTCTTGTCCTATCAAATCAAAACTTGCTAAGCTGAGCATAATGGACAGTACGCTACAGAAACTGGAAGCTTTGCGGTATTGTTGTCGTTGTTAACGGCTGGTGGTGGTGTTGCTATACAGACCTCTATTCTGTACCATGTCCTTCTTAGTGCATGCACAGCCCATGATTATTAACATCATACTGTTTACCCATTATCAATGGGCCTTTAGTCACTTATTTACATGATTTATTTAGAATTCGCCCTCGTCCAGAGTGACTTGTATAGTTTATATATTGTTTGTATTATGTATTTATACAGCAGAGTGATCTGTGTCTTTGTCTCTGTTCCTTGCAGGTCCAGCTTCCTGGGATGAAGTGGGTTGATAACCACAGAGGGGTGTTCTGTGTAGAAGTGCGAGCTGCTTCTTCTGTTCACACGCAGGTATGAACGTACACTCGCACTCTCACAATCCCACTGTCACACACACTTTGTCTCTCACAGACACACAACACACCCACACACACACACATAGTCTCTCACAGACACACTCACACACACACACACACTCACACACACACACACACACACACACACACACTCACTCACACACACACATACACACTCACATGCAGTCTCTCTCTCACACACACACACGTAGTCTCTCACACACACACACACACACACTCACACACACACACACACACACACACTCACACAGACACACACACACACACACACTCACTGAATGCTGACGGCTCTGTGGCCCTCAGGACCCTCACCTGGATAAGTTCTTCACGCTGGTGGATGTGTTGGAGGAGTACTCCTTCCCGTTCCGGCTGAAGGACGTGATCATCACCGAGGCCAACGTGGAGGCGGAGCTGAAGGCCAGCATGGCACAGCTGCGGTCCGCCCTGCTGGACACCTGCGTGCGCTTCCTGCACCAGCTGCTGAGCAAGCTGGTCCTGCTCATCGTGCACCCGCCCGTCATCGCAGGGCAGATCGGTGAGCTCTCCCTCCTCTCTCTCCTCCCTCTTTCTGTTCGTCTCTCTGTCTTTCTCCCCCTCTCCCACTCTCTCCCTCTCTCTCTCACTCACTTCCTCTCTCTCTCTCTCAGTGAATCTTGGCAGAGCTGCGTTTGAAGCCATGGCGCTGTTGGCCAATCAGATCCAGAAGAACCTGGAGGGCAGTCAGGACCACCACGGCCGAAACAACCTGCTGCTGTCCTACATCCACTACTGCTTCCACCTGCCCAGCGGGGACCCCCCCGCCCCCCACGGCGGTGAGTGTGCTGCAGTGGCTGAGCCAACACGGCTCCAGATGTTTATATCACACAGAGCTCCAGCACCGCTGCGCCTCCTCATTCCTGTCCGACACCAGGATATCTGTCACTCCCGGCTCAAGGGTCAGACCGCATGAATTCGCAATGGGAGTGTGTGTGATTTGCTAATATGATAATAGATTTACGAATATTTTCTTCTTGAGAGAGAAAAAAATGATAAAACACTTGAATGCTCATTAAAAGATTGAAACACTTGTTAAGACTTTTTTTTGTAGTGCTCTCCCTCCATTCATCAGTGCCATTCTGACTGGATTAGTGTAGGGGCGGTCTATAGCGTAGTGGTTAAGGTACATGACTGGGACCCGTGTAGCCACAATAAGATCTGCACAGCCCTTAATCCTGCATTACTCCAGGGGAGGATTGTCTCCTGCTTAGTCTAATCAACTGTAAGTCACTTTGGATAAAAGCGTCTGCCAAATGCCATTAATGTAATGTCTTGATTGCCGTTGTTTTGACTGAAAGTCTTACTGAGCGTTTGGTCGTTGTTTTGACTGAAAGCCTGACTGAGCGTTTGGTTGTTGTTTTGACTGAAAGCCTAACTGAGCGTTTGGTCGTTGTTTTGACTGAAAGCCTGACTGAGCGTTTGGTCGTTGTTTTGACTGAAAGCCTAACTGAGCGTTTGGTCGTTGTTTTGACTGAAAGCCTGACTGAGCGTTTGGTCGTGGTTTTGACCGAAAGCCTGACTGAGCGTTTGGTCACGCCCAGGTCTGGCCCCTGCGTATGAGCTGCCCATCCAGTACGCCACGTTGTCCCGGGCAACCGCCCGACCCAGCAGCCTGCACCTGTCCCGCTCCAAGAGCATCAGCAACTCCAACCCCGACCTGGCCACCACGCCCGCCTCGCCTGACGAGGAGGTGCAGAGGATCATCGGGAGCAAGGTGTGTGTGTTTCTGCGTCTCTTTCTGCACGGGCACACACACACACACACACACACACACACACACACACACACACCCGCATCGTACAACCCATTCCTCTTTTCTCGCATTTACACACACCGACGTTTCGCCTCTCCCCGTTTCCAAATGTTTATGCACACTGTCTGTATTGCCTCTTTTTGTATTCACAGTATTCCTGCATAGGGACCGTATCGCTGCATAGAGACAGTTTTCCTGAATAGCAGAATAATCCCGGAACAGTAACAGCATTCCTGCATGGTTATAGTATTCCCCCAGAGTGACAACTATGGCATTCCTCTGTAGAGACAACATTCCTGTGTAGAGACAACATTCCTGCGCAGTGACAACATTCCCGCAGAGTGACAGCTGTCCGGACAGCTGTTCGCAACTGAACACTCTAATGCTGTTGTGACGATCACTACTGGTAGTTGAAGACAGTGTAGTTCTAGAACACAGACTTAGAATTTTGTGGAAAAAAGGTTCCAAACCCTTTTCATTGGGTTAAACAGAACAGTTATACCCAGAATTATACACTCAATTATACACTGAATGGTGCCAGACAGGGTGGTTTGACTATCTCAGAAACTGGGACTTTCACGGACTACAGTCTCAAGAGTTTGCAGAGAATGGTACGAAAAAACATCCAGTGAGGAGCAGTTCTGCAGGCAAAAACGCTTTGTTAATGAGAGAGGTCAGAGGAGAAGGCCCAGACTGGTCAAAGCTGACAGGAAGGAGACAGTAACACAAATAATCACGCACTATAACAGTGGTATGCAGAAGAACATCTCTGAACACACAACGTGTCAAACCTCTAAGTAGGCTACAGCAACCGAAGACTTAATACGTCTAAAGAATAAGTCTAATAAATACCTAATAAAATGCTCACTGTCTGTATAATTACTTCCACAACAGTAAATCATTTTTACTTAAATACTGTGATGATGTGGTTTAGAGCTGCAGTCACCATTCACGGTCTCCTGAAACGCAGAGGGCTTTTGAAAAGATATTTGTCTCACAGAATCTAGCATAAACATCAATCAGCTAGCTGCTTAGCTACAAAATTAAATTGTGAATTTCTAAACTGGTAATATATGATGTTTAAATATAAGAAAACCATTGAGACAAGTATAGACGTTACTAAAACTTTAAATGTACATGCGTTGTTAGGCTTGACTGGAGTGAGCAGAATCAGCATGGCTGCGTAGCTTTGCAGGAACTGCACTGTACTGGTCTGTAGCTCCCCAGGCCAGCTCTCAGGCGCAGGGAGAAGTGTCCGCTCCGACAGTATCTGTGGGAATATTGTGGATATGAAGGCAGCGCTTCAGTTGTTTCTGTGTTTGATGTTGATCACTGTGAAACCGTGCCGGATTCGCAACCCTCTGCTGTGCTAATCTTTTTGTCTCCCTAATGCCCCCTTTGCCCTCCCCAACTCTCTCTCTTCCTCTCCTATCTTTCCATCTGTCTTTCTACCTCTTTCTCTCTTTCCGCTTCCCTTTTCTCTGCCCTTATTTTTTCCCCTTTCTCTCTCTGTCCTCCCCCTTTGTTCCTCCGTCTCTCTCTCTCTCTCTCTCTCTCTCTCTCTCTCTCTTCTCCTTTCTCCCCCTCTCTCCTTCCCTCCTGCTCTTCTCTTCGGGCCCTCTCTCCTGTGTGCTGCTGCCCCCTGGCTGTGGGTGTTGGTATTAGGGGATTGACCGCTCTCACTCCTGGGTGAACTCTGCTTATGCCCCTGGGGGCTCCAGGGCCGTGCTACGCAGGAACCCCAACTCCAGCAGTGAGCTCAAGCAGGTGCACCCCCAGCCTGTGTGTGTGTGCGTGCGCGTGTGTGTGCGTACGCATGGGTGTGTGTGTGTGTGTGTGTGTGTGCGTGTGTGCGCGTGTGTGTGTGTGCGTGCGTGTGTGCATGCGTCTGTGTGTGGGTGTGTGTCCCCACCAGTATGCAAAAAGTCATGTGTCCTCACCATGTAGCAAAAACAAGTGTGTGTGCTCGCATGAGTGTGTCCACCAATCATCTGCTTTTTTTTTCTGTATCTTCACCAATCTCCTTAAAAGTCTTAATCTACCCATGATTGTGAGCACGCTCATTCACTTATTCACTTATACACACACACACACACACACACACAAACCCCCTCTGGCTTACTGTACTACACCCTCTCTCTCTTACACAGACACACGCTGTTTTCATCATCATTGGTGTTTTTGTCATGGTCTATGTCTTCATTATTTATTTTGTCAAACGACATAATCCGTTTAGTGTGTCTCTTCATTATTTACTCATGCTTTCATTCTCTTCATCCAGAATTAACCTTAAACTCAATTCCTACAGTCTTAATGTGTAGCAGACTGTTCCCAATGAGTATCAGTTTGTGATATAGTTTTCCAGTTTCAGAGTATATCCTGTTCCCACAGTCTCTAGCTGTTCTGTGGGTGGTATCTTGTATACGGTCTCAGGTACTCTAAATTCTGCTGGTAGCGGATCAGTGGGTCTGCTGGATCGGGTCGTTGGATTTGAGTTTAGGTGCCACTCCTTCATCCCTCTGTGTTGTGTGTCTGTGTCTGTTCACCTCCGCCCGCTCATCACAGGCATGTGAGCACAGCTCCAATCGCATGTCCGCTTTCCTGGAGAACACCTTCTTCTGCCCTGCCCCAACCAGGCACGTCGCCAAGAAGGTAACACACACACAAGCACACGCAGGCACGCACACACACACACACGCACACACACTCACGCACATGCAGGCACGCACACACGCGCACATGCACACACACTCACGCACATGCAGGCACACACACACAAGCACATGCAGGCATGCACACACACACACATACACACACAGACACACACACACACATGCAGGCACACACACGCGCACACACACTCACGCACATGCAGGCACACACACACAAGCACATGCAGGCACGCACACACACACACACATACACACACAGACACACACACACACACACTCATGCACATGCAGGCACGCACACACGCACACACACTCACGCACATGCAGGCACACACACACACACACATACACACACAGACACACACACACACACTCACACACATGCAGGCACACACACTCACGCACATGCAGGCACGCACACACGCGCACACACACACACATACACACACAGACACACGCACACACACTCACGCACACATGCAAGCACCCGCACCCATGCATGCATAAACGCACACACGCACGTTTCTGTCCATAATAACAGTGAGACCAGTCTGGCAGCAGGTCACAGGTCATTGATAATCATGATTGTCCTGTCTGCTTTATTGGACAGACATATCCAGTAACTTTTTACAGCACATTCTACTTGCTACTAAAACACGACCTCTTATGAAACTATATAGAGTACATCCTTACATTTCCTTTGTCAGCAGGTGGTCTGCGTCACCGTATCTGGAGGTCTGTCTCCCTCAGTGCCTGTAGGGCTGTCAGGGATTCATGATCTATTGCATGTGTAACCACAACTGGCACTAATTTGGGTAGAGCTCATTCAGCTCACAAGGGTATTTTTCCAGCTTTTCACTTCTCATCATCCACATCTGTGTGTGATCTTGTGTGTGTGTATGTATGTAAGTGTGTGTGTGTGTGTGTGTGTGTTAGTATTGTGAGTACAGGGATCTGTACTGTGAATGTCTGTATTGTGAGTACAGGGAATGTCTGTGGAAATAGTTTTAGCTGTGATAACTGTGTTTGCACTACAGTCTGATATTACCAAGTTTCAGCTCTTTCCCGAATTGTAATTCTCTGTTAACCCAGTTGTAGCTCTGTGCTAATTCCTGATTGTATATGAACAGTGGTAGCTCGGTGCTAACTCGATGAACTTTGTGAGCAGTGGCGGCTCTTGGTGTGCCCATGCTAACCCTAGCTGTGCTAACGCTAACTGTGGTAACCTGTGGCAATCCTGTAGCTGCTCCATGAGGAGCTGGCTCTGCAGTGGGTGGTGAGCACCAGCACAGTGAGAGAGGCAGCGCTGCAGCAGGCCTGGTTCTTCTTCCACCTCATGGTTGGTATCCGTACACACATACACACACACACACACGCATACACTCACGCATGCACACACACATGGCATGCCCTTCATCAGCAGTATACACACTACCAGTGCTGTACACACTAAGATGTGCAGACACACTATACACTACTGCATGTACACACGTTGCACACCCAGGTGTGTGTGTGTGTTATGCGTTTCTGTGTGTGAGTGTGTCTCTAACCCTCAGGTGAAGAGCATGTCCCATCACCTGTGTGTGAGTGTGTCTGTGTAACCCTCAGGTGAAGAGCATATTCCATCACCTGTGTGTGTTACGTGTTTCTGTGTGTGAGTGTGTCTCTGTGACCCTCAGGTGAAGGGCATGTTCCATCACCTGTGTGTGTTACGTGTTTCTGTGTGTGAGTGTGTCTCTGTGACCCTCAGGTGAAGGGCATGTCCCATCACCTGTGTGTGTTATGTCTCTAACCCTCAGGTGAAGAGCATGTTCCATCACCTGTATGTGTTACGTGTTTCTGTGTGTGAGTGTGTCTCTGTGACCCTCAGCTAAGGGCATGTTCCATCACCTGTGTGTGTTACGTGTTTCTGTGTGTGAGTGTGTCTGTGTAACCCTCAGGTGAAGAGCATGTTCCATCACCTGTATGTGTTACGTGTTTCTGTGTGTGAGTGTGTCTCTGTGACCCTCAGCTAAGGGCATGTTCCATCACCTGTGTGTGTTACGTGTTTCTGTGTGTGAGTGTGTCTGTGTAACCCTCAGGTGAAGAGCATGTTCCATCACCTGTGTGTGTTACGTGTTTCTGTGTGTGAGTGTGTCTCTGTGACCCTCAGGTGAAGAGCATGTCCAATCACCTGTGTGTGAGTGTGTCTGTGTGTGAGTGTGTCTCTGTGACCCTCAGGTGAAGGGCATGTTCCATCACCTGTGTGTGTTACGTGTTTCTGTGTGTGAGTGTGTCTCTGTGACCCTCAGGTGAAGAGCATGTTCCATCACCTGTGTGTGAGTGTGTCTCTGTGACCCTCAGGTGAAGAGCATATTCCATCACCTGTGTGTGTGTGTCCCTGTGACCCTCAGGTGAAGAGCATGTCCCATCACCTGTGTGTGAGTGTGTCTGTGTGTGAGTGTGTCTCTGTGACCCTCAGGTGAAGAGCATGTTCCATCACCTGTGTGTGTTACGTGTTTCTGTGTGTGAGTGTGTCTCTGTGACCCTCAGGTGAAGGGCATGTTCCATCACCTGTGTGTGAGTGTGTCTCTGTGACCCTCAGGTGAAGAGTATGTCCCATCACCTGTGTGTGAGTGTGTCTGTGTAACCCTCAGGTGAAGAGCATGTTCCATCACCTGTGTGTGTTACGTGTTTCTGTGTGTGAGTGTGTCTCTGTGACCCTCAGGTGAAGAGCATGTTCCATCACCTGTGTGTGAGTGTGTCTCTGTGACCCTCAGGTGAAGAGCATGTTCCATCACCTGTGTGTGAGTGTATCTCTGTGACCCTCAGGTGAAGGGCATGTCCCATCACCTGTGTGTTACGTGTGTCTGTGTGTGAGTGTGTCTCTGTGACCCTCAGGTGAAGAGCATGTCCCATCACCTCTTTCTGGCCTCTCGGCTGGACCTCCCGAGGCGGCAGCGCTTCCCTGACCGTTTCGTAGACGACATCGCTGCTCTGGTGTGCGCCATCAGCGCGGACATTTCCACCAAATACCACAAGGTAGAGTACTGCACAGAGAGCTTCATTTCCGACGGTCTCTCTCTTGGGATGTGAAGCCTGATGTCATAAACGTTATGGTAGGATGTGGGTTAACACTAGAAAGGCCGTGGATTTTTACTTCCTAGAAATAGCACTGGTTTCTGCGCCTGCATCGGCCTAATTGCAATAAGATGGTGCCAATTACACTAATGAATCGATTTCAACATTGTGGTTTAGGCATATTACAGACGTATATGTGCTAACATTTCCAAAACACAAAATGGAAAAGTACCTAAAGAAATACAAAGTGCAATATATATCTTTTTTTAAAGTAATTTCTTCAGTATAACAAATTCAGCATGTTTCACCCAGCTCCTGGTATTTGGAACATGTTTTTACACACTATCCCCTGTCTCCTGTTACTCTCAATTTCACAGACCTTTGGTTTTGTTAGTGCTTGATTGCTTGATTGAGCAATTTCTATCAAAGCATTAGCCCTTCAGTTGCTTTATTGCATGCCGAGGTACCAGAACCTCCTATTGTCCGGTGGGGTTTTTGTGAAGAAAATGGCACAAACAGCCTGTACTACATTTTTTGGAGTTTCAAAAACAGTTACTTTACATTATTTGCATATATTTAGGAAAAGTCGTATAAGGAGGTGGGTGTTGAATTTACTGTGCTGGATGCCCAGTGGCGTCAGCTCTGGCCTGTCTAATGTTAATAGTAATTTGGTAATTCTGGTTAATAGTAAAATACATTTATAGTATAATTCTGTGTCTTCATTCAATTATTTCTCTCTTTCTCTCTCTTTCTCTCTCTTTCTCTCTTTCTCTCTCTCTCTCTCTGTCTCTCTCTCTCTCTCTCTCTCTCAGGATGTGGAGTTGGTTGAGAGGTTGAACAGCAGTCTTGCTTTCTTCCTGAATGACCTGCTGTCACTCATGGACCGAGGCTTTGTGTTCAACCTCATTCGCACCTACTACAAACAGGTATATATACAATGTACACACCACAAACAGGTACCCATACATTGTACACACCACAAACAGGTACCCATACATTGTACACACCACAAACAGGTACCCATACATTGTACACACCACAAACAGGTACCCATACATTGTACACACCACAAACAGGTACCCATACATTGTACACACCACAAACAGGTACCCATACATTGTACACACCACAAACAGGTACACATACATTGTACATACTACAAACAGGTACATATACATTGTGCACACTATAAACAGGTACATATACAATGTACACACCACAACCAGGTACCCATACATTGTACACACTACAAACAGGTACACATACACTGTACACACCACAAACAGGTACCCATACATTGTACACACCACAAACAGGTACACATACATTGTACACACCACAAACAGGTACCCATACATTGTACCCACCACAAACAGGTACACATACACTGTGCACACTATAAACAGGTACATATACACTGTGCACACTATAAACAGGTACATATACAATGTACACACCACAACCAGGTACCCATACATTGTACACACTACAAACAGGTACCCATACATTGTACCCACCACAAACAGGTACACATACATTGTACATACTACAAACAGGTACATATACAATGTACACACCACAAACAGGTACCCATACATTGTACACACCACAAACAGGTACCCATACATTGTACACACCACAAACAGGTACCCATACATTGTACACACCACAAACAGGTACCCATACATTGTACACACCACAAACAGGTACCCATACATTGTACACACCACAAACAGGTACCCATACATTGTACACACCACAAACAGGTACCCATACATTGTACACACCACAAACAGGTACACATACATTGTACATACTACAAACAGGTACATATACATTGTGCACACTATAAACAGGTACATATACAATGTACACACCACAACCAGGTACCCATACATTGTACACACTACAAACAGGTACACATACACTGTACACACCACAAACAGGTACCCATACATTGTACACACCACAAACAGGTACACATACATTGTACACACCACAAACAGGTACCCATACATTGTACCCACCACAAACAGGTACACATACACTGTGCACACTATAAACAGGTACATATACACTGTGCACACTATAAACAGGTACATATACAATGTACACACCACAACCAGGTACCCATACATTGTACACACTACAAACAGGTACCCATACATTGTACCCACCACAAACAGGTACACATACATTGTACATACTACAAACAGGTACATATACATTGTGCACACTATAAACAGGTACATATACAATGTACACACCACAACCAGGTACCCATACATTGTACACACTACAAACAGGTACACATACACTGTACACACCACAAACAGGTACCCATACATTGTACACACCACAAACAGGTACACATACATTGTACACACCACAAACAGGTACCCATACATTGTACCCACCACAAACAGGTACACATACACTGTGCACACTATAAACAGGTACATATACACTGTGCACACTATAAACAGGTACATATACAATGTACACACCACAACCAGGTACCCATACATTGTACACACTACAAACAGGTACACATACACTGTACACACCACAAACAGGTACCCATACATTGTACACACCACAAACAGGTACACATACATTGTACATACTACAAACAGGTACATATACATTGTGCACACTACAAACAATTATCTGTGCTATACACTAGATCATACTGTAGTTCAGCATTTGTATCTTTGCACAAGCTGCTGCTCATATTGTAGTATACTATCTTTGCTCAGGGTGATGCTCATCTTGTAGTATAATAGCATTGTTCTGGGTAATGCTCATGCTGTGGATTATCTTTGTTTCCCCTCAGATCTCCAGTAAGCTGCACTCCACTCCCAACCCCAGCTCTCTGACCGCACTCAGGATGGACTTCATCCGCATCATCTGCTGCCACGAGCACTATGTCAGCCTCAACCTGCCCTGCTCCACCCTGAGTCCTCCTGCCTCTCCCTCCCCGTCCACCTCCTCCACCACCTCACAGGTACACACCCCGCACCTGGGCTGCTCCAGATTCACTGTGCTGTCTCTGTATTGACTGTGCTGTCTCTGTGCTGACTGCTCTCTCTGTATTGACTCTGCTGTCTCTGTGCTGACTGCTCTCTCTGTATTGACTCTGCTGTCTCTGTGCTGACTGCTCTCTCTGTATTGACTGTGCTGTCTCTGTATTGACTGTGCTGTCTCTGTATTGACTGTGCTGTCTCTGTGCTGACTGCTCTCTCTGTATTGTCTGTGCAGAGCTCTGCGTTCAGCAGCCAGGTGCAGGACCAGGGCGTGGCCAGCATGTTTGAGCTCTCCCTGCCCTTCAGACAGCAGCACTTCCTCTCCGCTCTGCTGCTCACTGAGCTGTCACTCATCCTGGAGCCTGACGGAGAGGGGTGAGTATGTGCTACTACACACACACACACACACACACCCACTCACTACATACACTCACTACATACACACACACACACACACACACACACACATACACACACACTACATACACACATACACACACACACACACACACCTCATACACACACACACACTCCTCATACACACACACTACATACATACACACACACTCACACACTACATACATACACATACACACACACACACTACATACATACACATACACACACACTGCATACACACACACACACACACACATACACATACACACTACATACACACACACACACACACCTCATACACACATACACACACACGCCTCATACACACACATACACACACACACACACTACATACATACACACATACACACACACACACTGCACACATACATGCATACACTGCACCTTTTGTTTTTTTTTAAAGGTTGGGAAATTGTAATGTAATTAAATGGAATATGGCGATTGTGCCAAGTGTGAGTATTATAAAATGGAAGCACTATATTTGCCTCTCCGTCAGGGTGTTCTTCCTCCATAAGAAGGCGATCAGTGCGCTACACACGGTTCTCTGCAGTCACGATGCAGACCCGCGCTACACCGACCCTGAGGTGCGCCCCTACATCGCCCGGCTCTACCTGCCGCTCCTCCCCATCGTCATGGAGACGCTGTCCCAGCTGCATGACTTCACAGGTGTGTGTTTGAGACAAGCTGCCAAAACCGGGATTCATTTTTTAAGCCCATTTCCTGGTCATGCTGAGAGACCCCACAATATATTGGGGGTATTTAGACATAATCTGTTTGTTCTTCATCTAATGTCTCCCCATATGCCAACGGTCTGCATCACTGATGAGTCGCTCTTTCTCACACACTTAGTGGAGGGACTCAGCATAGAGTCATATAACTGAGACCCCTGTGTTATTGCCTCTGTTTCTGTGTGTGTGTCTGTACAGAGACGTGCCCGACTCGTGTGTCACTGCGCTGTTTCTGTGTGTGTGTGTGTGTGTGTGTGTGTGTGTGTGTGTGTGTCTGTACAGAGACGTGTCTCTGCTCTGTTTCTGTGTGTGTGTCTGTACAGAGACGTGTCACTGCTCTGTTTCTGTGTGTGTCTGTACAGAGACGTGTCATTGCTCTGTTTCTGTGTGTGTGTGTGTGTCTGTACAGAGACGTGTCACTGCTCTGTTTCTGTGTGTGTCTGTACAGAGACGTGTCATTGCTCTGTTTCTGTGTGTCTGTACAGAGACGTGTCATTGCTCTGTTTCTGTGTGTCTGTACAGAGACGTGTCATTGCTCTGTTTCTGTGTGTCTGTACAGAGACGTGTCATTGCTCTGTTTCTGTGTGTCTGTACAGATACGTGCCCGACTCGCGTGAGACACGCCTCTGCCGCCACCGCTGGTGATGACATCGACTCGGACGGCAGCACCATCAGTCAGTCTGTCGCCATGGCGATAGCGGGCTCCCCACTGCCACACTCCAAGGCCAACCCCTTTGCCCTCCCAGCTGTGGTGAGTGATGTCATCACAGAGCGCACACTGATGTCACCGCAGGCTAGCTTTATTCTAATGGAAAATATATGCGCTGTCAAAGCTAGTATATAACAAACAGGAGGGAACTGGTTCCCTAGCGCTCTCTTTTCCTAAATCAATTCAGTTATGTTTAGTATGCGTAATTGCCATGAAATACATTTTGTATGCATCAGCCTATTATTTGTAATAATAAAAACACTACACACTCATTGAACAAGTTTCTCTCTCTCTCCCCCCTCCTCCCCCTCTCTCTCTCCCTCCTCTCTCCTCTCTCTCCCTCTCTCTCTCACTCCTCCCTCCTCTCTCTCTCTCTCTCTCTCCCTCCCTCCTCTCTCCTCTCTCTCCCTCTCTCACTCCTCCCTCTCCCTCCTCTCTCCTTTCTCCCTCCTCTCTCTCTCTCCTCTCCCTCCTCTTTCTCTCTCTCTCTCCCTCCTTGCTCTCTCCCTCTCTCTCTGTGTCTCTCTCCCTCCATCCCCAGGCTGGGCGGCCGTGCTCCTCTCTCTCAGCAGAGTGCAGTAAGACTCTGTTGGCCTGCTTCCTGTGGGTGCTGAAGAACGCAGACTCAGATCTGCTGGAGGGCTGGATCTCTGACCTCTCCGTGCTGCAGATCAACCGCCTGCTGGACCTGCTGCACCTGTGCGTGTCCTGTTTCGAGTACAAGGTAGGCCTCCACCAGTACTCTCCACCTACACCTGTACTCTCCACCTACACCTGTACTCTCTCCACCTACACCTGTACTCTTTACCTATACCTGTACTCTCTCTTTACCTACACCTGTACTCTCTCTTTACCTACGCCTGTACTCTCTCTCTACCTACACCTGTACTCTCTCCACCTACACCTGTACTCTTTACCTACACCTGTACTCTCTCTACACCTACACCTGTACTCTTTACCTATACCTGTACTCTTTACCTATACCTGTACTCTCTCTTTACCTACACCTGTACTCTCTCTTTACCTACACCTGTACTCTTTACCTATACCTGTACTCTCTCTTTACCTACACCTGTACTCTTTACCTATACCTGTACTCTCTCTTTACCTACACCTGTACTCTTTACCTATACCTGTACTCTCTCTTTACCTACACCTGTACTCTTTACCTATACCTGTACTCTCTCTTTACCTACACCTGTACTCTCTCCACCTACACCTGTACTCTTTACCTACACCTGTACTCTCTCTTTACCTACACCTGTACTCGCTCCAGCTACACCTGTACTCTCCACCTACACCAGTACTCTCTCTACACCTACACCTGTACTCTTTACCTACACCTGTACTCTCTCTTTACCTACACCTGTACTCGCTCCACCTACACCTGTACTCTCCACCTACACCTGTACTCTCTCTACACCTACACCTGTACTCTTTACCTACACCTACACCTGTACTCTTTACCTACATCTGTACTCTCTCTACACCTACACCTGTACTCTTTACCTACACCTGTACTCTCTCTACACCTACACCTGTACTCTTTACCTACATCTGTACTCTCTCTACACCTACACCTGTACTCTTTACCTACACCTGTACTCTCTCTACACCTACACCTGTACTCTCTCTCCACCTACACCTGTACTCTCTCTTTACCTACACCTGTACTCTCTCTCTACCTACACCTGTACTCTCTCCACCTACACCTACTCATGTACTCTCTCCTACACCTACACCTGTACTACATTTCTACAGAGCTTTTAAGATTCCAACAAATAGCTTTTCAAAACTAGCTATCAATTCGGCTGTCATATATTGAATGCTAGGCAGCTAGCAATTAACTGCAATCAGTTAACATCGTCAACTATTCATACAATTCAAACAGTTCTCTCAGTGTGACCACCCATTAACACGCACACCTCTGTGCTCCGTTCCTTACCCCTCACGGACCTCCTGTCCTGCAGGGGAAGAAGACTCTGGAGAGGATCAACAGCCTGACCTTTAAGAAGTCCCAGGACATGAAGGCCCGGCTGGAGGAGGCCATACTGGGCACCATCGGGGCGAGACAGGAGATGGTGCGGAGATGCCGAGGTATTGTGTGTGTGTGTGTGTGTGTGTGTCTGTGTGTACACACTGTGTGTGTGTGTGCGGACGTGTGTATGTGTATACGTAGGGTAAGTGTGTGTGAATTTGTGTAACTCCTCTGGGGTGTGTTGTCCTGACAGAGAGGAGCCCGTATGGCAGTCAGGAGAATGTCCGATGGAGGAAAAACGTCACTCACTGGAGACAGAACACAGATCGAGTCGACAAGTAAGCTCTCCTGGACTTCACTGAGTTCCATTGGCATGACTCTGGTCCTTATGTTGACAAGCGCCAATAACAGACTCCAAAGACAATCAAAAGCAAGAATAAAGACTATATACTGAAAGCTGGGGGGGGGGGGACTTTGTATAAAAAGGATCACCCGATATGGATGTACATATCCTGAAATATGAGTTTAATTTCAAATCCAATGTGCTGGAACACAGAGCCAAAAGAAACAAAATTGTACCACTGTCCAAATACTTACGGACTGCACTGTATGTTATAAACGTGGTCTGGTTCTGCAGGACAAAAGCGGAGGTGGAGCAGGAGTCCGTGGTGGATGGGAACCTGTCCACAGAGGCCTCTCTGATAGTTCTGGACACACTAGAGATCGTTGTGAAGGTACAGCAAGATGTGTCCCCTTCTCTCTTTTCTTTTTCTTCTCTCTCAAATTCAAATATGCCTCTTTCTTTCTCTCTCTGATGGTATTTCTGTCTTTCATATGGGCTTGATGGTTTGTGTGTATGTAAGGCAGGTGTGAACTGTGTTCTCTTTCAGACAGTGATGGTGTTTGTGTGTGTGTGTTTCTCAGACAGTGATGTTGTTTGTGTGTGTGTGTGTGTGTGTGTGTGTGTATGTGTGTGATTCTCAGACAGTGATGGTGTTTGTGTGTGTGTGTGTGTGTGTGTGTGTGTATGTGTGTGTGTGTGTGTTTCAGACAGTGATGGTGTTTGTGTTTGTGTGTGTGTGTTTCAGACAGTGATGGTGTGTGTGTGTGTTTCTCAGATGGTGATGGTGTGTGTGTGTGTGTGTGTGTGTTTCAGACGGTGATGATGTGTGTGTGTGTGTGTGTGTGTGTGTGTTTCTCAGACGGTGATGGTGTGTGTGTGTTTGTGTGTGTGTTTCTCAGACAGTGATGGTGTGTGTGTGTGTGTGTGTGTGTGTGTGTTTCTCAGACAGTGATGGTGTGTGTGTGTGTGTGTGTGTGTGTGTTTCAGACAGTGATGGTGTTTGTGTTTGTGTGTTTCAGACAGTGATGGTGTGTGTGTGTGTTTCTCAGATGGTGATGGTGTGTGTGTGTGTGTGTGTGTTTCAGACGGTGATGATGTGTGTGTGTGTGTGTGTGTGTGTGTGTGTGTTTCTCAGACGGTGATGGTGTGTGTGTGTTTGTGTGTGTGTTTCTCAGACAGTGATGGTGTGTGTGTGTGTGTGTGTGTGTTTCTCAGACAGTGATGGTGTGTGTGTGTGTGTGTGTGTGTGTGTGTTTCTCAGACAGTGATGGTGTGTGTGTGTGTTTCAGACGGTGATGATGTCGGAGCTGAAGGAGAGTGTGCTGGGAGGGGTGCTCAGGGTTCTGCTCCACAGCATGGCGGGGAATCAGAGCGCCCACTTCCTGCAGCACTGCTTCACCACCCAGAGAGCGCTCGTCTTCAAGGTCTGTTACTGTGTGTGTGTGAGTGTGAGTGTGAGTGTGAGTGTGAGTGTGAGTGTGAGTGTGAGTGTGAGTGTGAGTGTGAGTGTGTGTGAGTGCAGCGTAGGGCTGTTTACATTTAATTCATATATTATTTTGAATAGGGGAGAATTCATTGTTAAAATTAAGGTTGAAAATGTAATTGTGTGCAATGGAAATTAATCAGTGTAAAGTAATCAGTGGTATAATCACACCCCCTTGCCAATTTTCAATTACCTTTAGACTTTGTGCCTTCTAGCTCCTCCTTGTGGGCATAAAACACACAACAGAAAGCACCAAGGAGAATTTCAAGGCAAAGCTTTAATGATGTTTTGTTTTAAATAAATGCTGATGTATTTTTTAAAATACAGTATTCATAATGAGATACAATACATGTATTTTAATGTGCATGTGTGTAGACATGCAAGTGTACTAGCTGCCATGTCTCCCTGAGCTGTGTTTGTGTGTGTTTGTGTGTGTGTTTGTGTGCGTGTGCGTGCGTGTGTAATGTATCCTGTTCCTCCTGCAGTTCCCAGAGATGCTGTTTAAGGAGGACACAGAGCTGTGTTTGTGTGTGTGTGTGTGTGTGTGTGTAATGTATCCTGTTCCTCCTGCAGTTCCCAGAGATGCTGTTTGAGGAGGACACAGAGCTGTGTGTGTGTGTGTGTGTGTGTGTGTGTGTGTAATGTATCCTGTTCCTCCTGCAGTTCCCAGAGATGCTGTTTGAGGAGGACATAGAGCTGTGTGTGTGTGTGTGTGTGTGTGTGTAATGTATCCTGTTCCCCCTGCAGTTCCCAGAGATGCTGTTTGAGGAGGACACAGCTGTGTGTGTGTGCGTGTGTGTGTAATGTATCCTGTTCCTCCTGCAGTTCCCAGAGATGCTGTTTGAGGAGGACACAGAGCTGTGTGTGTGTGTAATGTATCATGTCCCCCCTGCAGTTCCCAGAGATGCTGTTTGAGGAGGACACAGAGCTGTGTGTGTGTGTAATGTATCATGTCCCCCCTGCAGTTCCCAGAGATGCTGTTTGAGGAGGACACAGAGCTGTGTGTGTGTGTAATGTATCCTGTTCCCCCTGCAGTTCCCAGAGATGCTGTTTGAGGAGGACACAGAGCTGTGTGTGTGTGTGTGTGTGTGTGTGTGTGTGTGTGTGTGTAATGTATCCTGTTCCTCCTGCAGTTCCCAGAGATGCTGTCTGAGGAGGACACATAGCTGTGTGTGTGTGTGTGTGTGTGTGTAATGTATCATGTCCCCCCTGCAGTTCCCAGAGATGCTGTTTGAGGAGGACACAGAGCTGTGTGCAGACCTGTGTCTGCGTTTGCTGCGTCTCTGCAGCAGCAGTGTGGCCTCAGTGCGCAGCCACGCCAGCGCCTCTCTCTACCTGCTCATGCGCCAGAACTTTGAGATCGGCAACGTGAGTCTCACTCATGCACACATACACACGCTCACTGTCTCTCTCTCTCTCTCACACACACACACACACACACACACACACACATGCACGCACGCACGCACACACAACATTAGGTAAGGGGACGTATGACATGATCATCATTTATGGGGACACTTCTTCCTGAATGTCCCTGTGGGGGAAAAAAAGACCTGATGTACATTCCAAAAATGAATTATCAGAAATGGAAAATACTGGATTGGCTGATTCCAAAACAACTTGACATTTTATGGGCTTGTAGGGACACTTTCCAACTTGTATCAAAACAAACTATACTCTTAGCATAGAGGGCTGTTACTAATTTCTGTCAAAAGATTCTAGATTTTGATATAGGGAGTATTTTGTAGCTTGTTACAATGTAGCAGTAGTGAGATTTGGGGGGACATAGATTTTTGTCCCCATGTTGAAACGTGTCCCCACATTATTGGTGGGCAGCCACATTTATTTCTCCACTTTTAACAGAAACAAACAAATACACACACAAATACACACACACACAAAGCACACAGTGTGTGATCGATGGCGTTCTACCCTCCAGAACTTTGCACGGGTGAAGATGCAGGTGACCATGTCACTGTCCTCCCTGGTGGGGATGTCGCAGAACTTTAATGAGGAGCACCTCCGCCGCTCCCTCAAGACCATCCTCACCTATGCAGAGGAGGACCTGGAGCTGAGAGACACGCCCTTCCCAGAACAGGTAACACTGAGAGACACGCCCTTCCCAGAACAGGTAACACTGAGAGACACGCCCTTCCCTGAGCAGATATACTGAGGGACATGCCCCCTTCCCAGAGCAGGTAACACTGAGAGACACACCCTTCCCTGAGCAGGTAACACTGAGTGACACACCCTTCCCAGAACAGGTAACACTGAGAGACACGCCCTTCCCAGAACAGGTAATACTGAGGGACACGCCCTTCCCAGAACAGGTAACACTGAGGGACACGCCCTTCCCAGAACAGGTAACACTGAGGGACACACCCTTCCCAGGACAGGTGACACTGTGGGACACACCCTTCCCTGAGCAGATATACTGAGGGACACGCCCACTTCCCTGAGCAGGTAACACTGAGTGACACACCCTTCCCAGAACAGGTAACACTGAGGGACACGCCCTTCCCAGAGCAGGTAACACTGAGGGACACACCCTTCCCAGAACAGGTAACACTGAGGGACACGCCCTTCCCAGAACAGGTAACACTGAGGGACACACCCTTCCCAGGACAGGTGACACTGTGGGACACACCCTTCCCTGAGCAGATATACTGAGGGACACGCCCACTTCCCTGAGCAGGTAACACTGAGAGACACACCCTTCCCAGAGCAGGTAACACTGAGGGACACACCCTTACCAGAGCAGGTAACACTGAGGGACCCACCCTTCCCAGAGCAGATATACTGAGGGACACGCCCACTTCCCTGAGCAGGTAACACTGAGAGACACACCCTTCCCAGAGCAGGTAACACTGAGAGACACACCCTTCCCAGAGCAGGTAACACTGAGGGACACACCCTTCCCAGAGCAGGTAACACTGAGTGACACACCCTTCCCAGAGCAGGTGACACTGAGGGACACATTGAGTGTAGGTAAGGGCAGAGTGACCATGAATTGGAAACTCATTTAGATGAAAGTAGGCATGGGTGTTGGTGAAGAGCATCAGAGGACGTGTGTATGTGTCTCTCAGGTGCAGGATCTGGTGTTCAACCTGCACATGATTCTGACCGACACGGTGAAGATGAAGGAGTACCAGCAGGATCCGGAGATGCTCATCGACTTAATGTACAGGTCAGAATAACCGTAATACATTCTTGTTATTTTATAGTTATAATAATTCTACAAAATAACTCATGGAGGGACTCAACAATCAAAGCCTGGAAAAATCTTGTTTATAGCTTGTGAAAGTAGTTGTGATATAAATGTTAAAAGTTGTAAAGCGTCTAAAGTACAAAAAAGTAGTTTTGTTGTGCATTCCAGAATTATGTTCAATTCATATAATTTTTTCTAAGCATGAAGTGATCCAGTTTGGTTTTTAAATATGTGTGTCACCCTTCTTGTGGTGTGGCCTGCAGGATCGCTAAGGGTTACCAGACGTCTCCGGACCTGCGTCTGACGTGGCTGCAGAACATGGCGGGGAAGCACTCGGAGCGGGGAAACCACGCTGAGGCTGCCCAGTGCCTGGTGCACAGCGCCGCCCTGGTGGCAGAGTACCTCAACATGCTGGAGGACTGCCGCTACCTCCCCATCGGATGTGTGTCTTTCCAGGTCAGCACTTACACCGACACACACACGCACGCACGCGCACACACACACGTGCACACACACACACACACACACGCGTGCACACACACACACACACACACACATGCACACACACTGTTACACATAGACATCCTCACACATACAGAACTCACTCCAATAAACACATTCTGTATACGCGTACGTACACACATTGGCATGTCTACAAATGCTCGTTTGCAGACGTGCAAGCTGATTTTCACAGATGAGGATTAATGTTATTCTTCAACACAGTGTGGTGTACTGGAGTGTGTTGTGTATGTGTGCGAAGATGTGTATATATAACTATATTTGTGTGCGTGTGTGCGCCTGTGTTCTCCATTGCAGAACATCTCCTCTAACGTGCTGGAGGAGTCTGCAGTGTCGGATGACATCCTGTCCCCTGAGGAGGAGGGGATCTGCGCGGGGAAGTACTTCACCGAGTCCGGCCTGGTGGGACTGCTGGAGCAGGCAGCCGCCTCCTTCAACATGGTGAGGGATTCACGGACATGTCCTTCTGTAACACAGGGATATAACCGCAGATAAAACGAGTGTACAGCCTCCTGCAGTAGAGCCACATAATCTCAAGTCATACAGGAATATAGCCTGTAGTACAGGGAAATAACTTGTAGCCAACCTTCATTTGTAAAAGATAACATGTAGCGCAGGGTTATAGCCTTTTATAATACAGGTGCGTAACTCCTAGTACAGGTATGTATCCTCATGCAGGAATATAACTTTCTGTGATGCAGGAGGTATAAAATATATTTTTGCAACCAAGATACAACGGGTATATAACCAGTAGCACAGGCATATAACACCTTATATACAAAGACGATAAAAGCGCATCACCTGTGCTGCTGGGGTTGAGTAGGACCTTTCATGCGCGTTTCTCTGTCTCTCAGGCGGCGATGTACGAGGCCATTAACGAGGTCTATAAGATCCTCCTGCCCGTACACGAGGCCAGCAGGGACTTCAAGAAGCTGGCCACCGTCCACGGGAGGCTGCAGGACGCCTTCAACAAGGTCTGCAACCAGGTGAGCTGTCCACTGCGCTGTCTGCTGCTGCCACTGAGACACTGGGGGGGGGTACAGATAAAACTCAGTGTTTCACAATGCAAGAATACATTCATACATTATCGTTCCGTTCAATGGTAAATGGTTGGAATTTATCCAAAGCGCTGTGCAATTGATGCTTCTCGTACGCACACTAACAGCGATTGGCTGCCAGGCGAGGCACCAACCAGCTCTTCAGGAGCGTTTTGGGGTTGGGTGTCTGGCTCAGGGACACTTTGACACACCCAGGGTGGGATCGAACCGGCAACCCTCCACCTGCTCTTACGGCCTGAGCCAATGTCGCCCCCCTGTAATAATGTGTAACAGTTACTCTCTTTCAACCCTTATTTAAGCAAGAAGTCCCAATGAGTTATTCTCAGTGCTGACAATTCCCTACCTTAGTTTTTTTAGTTTCCACTTTTTTTGATGTTTATTTTCAATGTGGAGAAACTGTTGGGTTGTATGTTTATCTGCAAAATAAATGGCTCTTCATTGGGTGTCATTGCGTCTCTAACTGATTTTGTTCTTTCTCTCTCCAGAGCTCCGGATGGGAGGTACGTCTTTCTGCCTCTGAATATGTTTCCCAATATAAAAATATGTGACAAAAATAACTAAAGTACCACTTTCAATGTCAGTTCTGGTGTGCAGCTGTGCTGTTTTGTGCTGCCTTTTACTGTTTTTGTTTTGATGTCTGATGATATTGTTGTGTAGGATTATGCCGTGTGGTGTTGTTTCTTTGTTGTGTTTTGTGCCTGTGTGTTGTACTTGAAGCGTTGTGTGGTACTTTACGCTGTATTAACATGCTTTTATTTGTCCTTCCCCCTGTCCTTGCGGGTTCCTGTGAATATGGTGAGTAATAATATCATACACTGTGAAACATAGATTTGTAGATGAACAGTTACTGTTTAAATGTGCATATGTAGATGATCATTTAGCCCTGATGCAGCTTGTTACATGGGACGTAAACATTGACTGTTTGTGTTCTCCATTTTAAAACCTCTTTCTTTTATCTCTCTCTCTCTCTCTGCCTGCTTTTGCCTTCTTCATCCCTCCATTCTCTCCCCCCTTCCTTCTCTTCCCCCTCTCCATATCGCCCTGCTGTAGGTGTAGAGAATGTTTGGGACCTACTTCCGGGTGGGTTTTTATGGCAGCCGCTTTGGGGATCTGGATGAGCAGGAGTTTGTGTACAAAGAGCCGTCCATCACAAAACTGGCTGAGATCTCCCATCGGCTTGAGGTACACAACATAATCAAAATAACGCTGACGGTGAAAGTTATATTAAGTGGACTCTGGGCCCCTTGGATCCCTAAACATTGTTACTGTCATCATTATTATGACTATTATAGTACAGAAAAGTATATCTTCTTTTTCACTCTAATTGTATAAATGACAACTAATTGTTTATGTTGTGTGTAACACAATTGACAGTACAGGGAGACTGGTACAGCTGACTGACTTTCTGAAGCCTGATGATGTTCTGGGGCTTATAGTGACTGATGCTGTGGGTGTACTGGTGAATGATGCTTACTGTCATTGTCCTGTGCTTGTTTGCGTTGTGCAGGAGTTTTATATGGAGCGCTTTGGGGACGAATCTGTGGAGATCATTAAGGATTCAAACCCAGTCGACAAGAGCAAACTGGATCCTAATAAGGTCAGGGCCCAAGATGGAAGGTCAGGCTACCTTGGGGCCTATTCTCTGGAACTACCTGCTCTATAGAGCTAGAGGGACATACTCTATATAGCCCCATGGTCCTACTCAATACAGCTCCATGGTCCTACTCTATACAGCTCCATGGTCCTACTCTATATAGCCCCATGGTCCTACTCTATACAGCTCCATGGTCCTACTCTATATAGCCCCATGGTCCTACTCTATATAGCCCCATGGTCCTACTCTATATAGCCCCATGGTCCTACTCTATATAGCCCCATGGTCCTACTCTATATAGCCCCATGGTCCTACTCTATACAGCTCCAGGGTCATACTCTTCACAGCCCCTGGCATATCTGATATTCACTGCATGCCATGTGTTGTGTTGGAGCACTTATTAAACCTCTCTCTCTTTCCCTGCAGGCATATCTCCAGATCACCTATGCGGAGCCGTTCTTTGACACTTATGAGCTGAAAGAGCGCATCACCTACTTCGATAAGAACTACAACCTGCGGACCTTCATGTACTGCACCCCCTTCACCCTGGACGGCCGCGCCCACGGAGACCTGCACCAGCAGTACAAACGCAAGACCATCCTCACCACCTCCCATGCCTTCCCCTACATCAAGACCCGCATCAACGTCATCCACAAAGAGGAGGTCTGTCTGTCTGGCTGTCTGTCTCTCTGTCTGTCTCTTTCTCTCTCTCTCTCTCTCTCTCTCGCTCAGTGTCCCTGTCTGTCTCTGTGTCTCACTGTCTCTCTCTCTGCAGGTGATCCTGGTGCCCATAGAGGTGGCGATTGAGGACATGCAGAAGAAGACTCAAGAGCTGGCCTTTGCCACCCACCAGGACCCTGCCGACGCCAAGATGCTGCAGATGGTGCTACAGGGCTGTGTGGGAACCACCGTCAACCAGGTACTGAACACACTCTCCCAGGCTCTGAACACACTCTCCCAGGCTCTGAACACACTCCCCCAGGCTCTGAACACACTCTCCCAGGGTCTGAGTCTGAGCACGCTCTCCCAGGCACTGAACACACTCTACCAGGTACTGAACACACTCTCCCAGGCACTGAACACACTCTCCCAGGTACTGAACACACTCTCCCAGGCACTGAGCACACTCTCCCAGGGTCTGAACACACTCTCCCTGGCACTGAACACACTCTCCCAGGCACTGAACACACTCTCCCACATACTGAACACACTCTCCCAGGGTCTGAACACACTCTCCCAGGGTCTGAACACACTCTCCCTGGCACTGAACACACTCTCCCAGGCACTGAACACACTCTCCCAGGCACTGAACACACTCTCCCAGGGTCTGAACACACTCTCCCACATACTGAACACACTCTCCCAGGCACTGAACACACTCTCCCAGGCACTGAACACACTCTCCCAGGGTCTGAACACACTCTCCCAGGCACTGAACACACTCTCTCAGGCACTGAACACACTGTCCCAGGCACTGAACACACTCTCCCAGGCACTGAACACACTCTCCCACATACTGAACACACTCTCCCAGGCACTGAACACACTCTCCCAGGGTCTGAACACACTCTCCCAGGGTCTGAACACACTCTCCCAGGTACTGAACACACTCTCCCAGGCACTGAACACACTCTCCCAGGCGCTGAACACACTCTCCCAGGCGCTGAACACACTCTCCCAGGCACTGAGCACACTCTCCCAGGGTCTGAACACACTCTCCCAGGCACTGAACACACTCTCCCAGGGTCTGAACACACTCTCCCAGGTACTGAACACACTCTCCCAGGTACTGAACACACTGTCCCAGGCACTGAACACACTCTCCCACATACTGAACACACTCTCCCAGGCACTGAACACACTCTCCCAGGTACTGAACACACTGTCCCAGGCACTGAACACACTCTCCCACATACTGAACACACTCTCCCAGGGTCTGAACACACTCTCCCAGGCACTGAACACACTCTCCCAGGGTCTGAACACACACTCCCAGGCGCTGAACACACTCTCCCAGGCGCTGAACACACTCTCCCAGGCGCTGAACACACTCTCCCAGGCGCTGAACACACTCTCCCAGGCACTGAACACACTCTCCCAGGGTCTGAACACACTCTCCCAGGTACTGAACACACTCTCCCAGGCACTGAACACACTCTCCCAGGTACTGAACACACTCTCCTACATACTGAACACACTCTCCCAGGCGCTGAACACACTCTCCCAGGCAATGAACACACTCTCCCAGGCACTGAACACACACGCTCCCAGGTACTGAACACACTCTCACAGGTACTGAACACACTTAAAGAGACCCCTGGCTTGTACATGAGTGTGTGTGCTTGTGTGTGCTTATGGCTGTGTGCCTGTGTTTGTGTGTGACATGTCTCTCTCTCTCTCTGGAAAAGGGTCCTCTTGAGGTTGCCCAGGTCTTTCTGGCAGACATCCCGGATGACCCAAAGCTCTTCCGTCACCACAACAAACTGCGCCTCTCCTTCAAAGACTTCAGCAAAAGGTGAGCTCACTGCTGCACCCAATTTTCAACACTAACTGAGCATTAACTGCCCAGTGCCACACTGTACACCACACGCTCACGGTGGGTATCCGTTTTCTCTTCTGTTTCCCACCCTCCTCAGGTGTGAAGATGCACTCCGAAAAAACAGGTCTCTGATTGGTCCAGATCAGAAGGAGTATCATCGGGAGCTGGAGAGGAACTACGCCAAACTGAGGGAGTCTCTGTTTCCACTAATCAACCGCAAGATCCCCCAGCTCTACAAACCACTGAATCTCCAGCCCACCCACTCGCAGCGGTAAAACTGCACACACAATCGCTCTCACACACACACACACACACACACACGCGCGCGCGCAAACGCATGCACACAGTTAAATAATGCATTAAATAATCGGTAACATATTTGTCTTTCATCCACATCCAATGTAATACTATAAAATACTTTTTTTTCTTTTTTTGTTTTCACAGAAACTCCTTCAGCCGATCCAGTCTGCGCAAAGTGGATTGCTGAAAAAACACTGAATCTTTTCGAGAGCTTTATAACTGTTTCAGGAAAACCTCTCTCCTTCTTTTTATCCTCCCCTTTCTCTCTCTCTCCAATCTGTCCTCTCTCTGCCTCCTACCATTCTGTTTTCATGTTTTTCCTCAACATTCCTACATCTTCCGTCCTTTTGTTTTCTTTTCTCGTCTCTCTCTGACTGGACTGTCCAGATATCATTTCACCTTGTCAGAGTGAACGCACTCCCTGAAACCTCTGGCTTATTGGTCATCACAGAAAAATCTTTTTCCTTGTCTTTTCTCTTGAGAAATTACAACTGTGCCTTCCAATGGTCTACACTGAGGAAGAGGTCTGTTAACTTACTCCATTTGAATATAGCCACAGTTCTGGTGTCACGCAAACGCAACACTATTGCTTAACGCCTCACAATCAGCATTGTGGAGGAAAGGTCTTCACGCTTATTAGAACCTTAGTAGGCCTATTCGTGTCATTATAACAACGAACGCCAAACTTTAAATGTACCTGCCTTTCTTGTTAGTATGCAGATTAATGCTAGACTGCTCTGTGTATGATGGTTGATTACTCTGTTTGCAGTTCCCGGGCCTGTTCACTCTTTGTATGACTTCTGACTGTTCTGTGCTTGATTATCAGGGCTGGCTGGCTGTCTGTGTTTATGAGTAATGATTGTGTCATGTGTGTGTGTGTGATTAGCAGGGCTGGTTGCTCTGACTGTCTGTGGCTTTTAGAGGACTAGACTATTGAACCACTTATGGCAGCAGTGTCCAGCAGCCTGTCTGTGTGAGCCAGTTTTAAATGCTGCAGAATAAGTAAAGAAAAACAGAATCTGCTGGATTGCAGCCTTCCAGCACATGTGTTTGCAATTATGTGTCTGTGTGGGGATGTGTGTGGATGTGTTTGCATGTGTAGGTATGTTTGAGTGTGTGAGTGTGGGGGGAGGGGGTGGGTTAGCATGTGTGGGTGTGTGTGTGCGCACACACGTATAAATGTGAAGTTAGCATTTATCAATTTCTGCACTCCTCTTTTATGTAAAGAGTAATAGAACTACTGCTATCTAACTACTGTACTGTAACACTGTACCTTAACCACCTGTGTAACTTCTCTTAACTACTGTATTTCAGACAGAAATATTTATGATGTATTTTTTACTGCTTTGTATTAAAGGTATTTCTCGGTCCCAGATGGGATTCTGACAATAAGAGGTGCAGGTTTATTGTATCGCGTGCAGTTATGTGTCTAAGTATATTGCTTGAGTAAGCACTCTAAGTTTTGTTGAAACACATGTTGACAAACTGATTTTTAGTGGTATAGTTATTCAGTTTTACTTAAATGAACACTAAATATGAGTCATATTTTGTAATAATTACAATTTTATCACCATTCATTTGTTCAGTTTTATTCAGAAATTTCATTCCCCCACCAAACCAGCAAGTGAGGTAAATAAGCAGAAAAACATTTTAAAACATTGGTGTTTCCCCACTTTAACAAATAAAAATAAAAATGTGAACTTTACAAAAAATAAAGTTTAGTATACGTTCAGTTTAGTAAAACCAACCAATATGGTACATAGCTTTAGATGTCATCACACCAAAATTGAGTGTCAGTTGCTTATGGTGTGGTCAACATTAATGGATGCTTTTATCACATTTAAGCACTGCACAGTCTGCATAGCCTTGAGACTGCATATCAGAATATTATTGGTCTGGAAAACAGTGTTTTTATGCTATATAATGTATAGGCAAATCAAGAAAAGATAAATAGAATAATACAGAGAAAATCATAGAATACTGACTTTGCTTTTCAGAACCTAACAGCCACATAGATTTGAGTGGAAATTTGGACATGCGACTGATCTCCTCTCTAATTAGAATCCTAGGTTACCCAATGTTTACACCGCAAGTCTTTTTAGGTCCCATAATGATGTATCAGAGGTCAAACCCCGGAGTCCTTCAGGGGACTGTCCAGTCTCCTTTCTGAAGTCTGGCCTTGTACACTGCAGACGCTACCCTGAACCATGCCACCTGCAGATGTTTCCAGGTGATTACTGTAGGATGCGTTCCAGATGTAAATTACAGGCAATGTTGGAATAATGATGCAGAGTTTATATTGTGGTGAGATACGTTTTATAACTGAATAATTAGACAAAGGAAGTAGTGGACCTCAGGAAAATGTAAGCCCCTAATCTGCTGGCTCAGTGAATACTGAGAGATTTTTTAAGTTTCCGCCCTATTTTTAATTTTCCCATTTGAATAGTAATTATATCAATCACAAAAAAGGCAAAAATAATATCTGCAAATGTATATAGTAATTAGCGTAGTGGTTAAAGTATATGACTGGGACCCTCAAGGTTGGTTGTTCAGTCCCCGTTGTAGCAACTGTAAGTCGCCTTGGATAAAAGCATCAGCAAAATAACATGTAATAATAATAGTAATAATAATAATATTATTATTATTATTATTATTATTATTATTATTATTATAAATTGACTTTAATATATTAATGGGAATGATGGTGGGAACAGATATTTGTTCAAAAGTCATGGGAGATGTTCTGGACAACTGGTTAATTGCCAAAAATGACTATGACTAAGTTGCTATTCTCGTAAATATAAGCTACTTCTGTTTTTAGTAGTGATTTTCGTCCGAGTCGTGTCGTCGGGCCATTTCCGACTCCTTGCCTGTAACCCCTGCAGGGCGGGTGCTGCGCCGTTTGCTTGCACTGAGGGGGTTGCGAGGCCTCGCCGCGTGGCCGTTTGAAGAGAGCAGCTGAGCGCCGCTGGGATCATAATGAGATCCAGATGTTTGAGACTGGAGCGCGCGGCCATTTTCTGCAGGTTTCACGTGTGCGTAAAATATCCTTATTCCTTATTGGGTGCTGTTTCATATGAAATGGAACTGGCTCTTGGGCCAGTTCTTCTATTGCTGTGTTTCAACGATTGTCCTATATTGACATGTGTAGCCTAGTAGGTATTAATCACAACTTCTCTAGAGCCTAAACTTTGTGTTGAGAGAACCTCTGTTTCTCCAACCTGCATAAAAACGTAAGGATTCCGTTGCAGAGTTGTCTCAATGCATATAAAGTAAGCATCACGTTGCATGAATCCAGAAAAATGTTATAGTTTACTTGGTTTAATGAGAAAATAGGAGTGGTCGCGAGGTCGATTGGGAGTTTTTTACTCTTGCAAGTGAAGCTCTAAGACGAATTTTGTCATTACATCCTCCTTTATAAGCGTATACTTCTGCCGTGCCAAGATACTGCCTGACTATAATGGACAATCCTCATACATAAGATGCATTTTAGCATAGCGTAATAGGCAGCTCGATTCTCTGCAAAAAGAAGCAGTAACTGATTATTGGATAAGCTACATGTTCGATGCCAATATATACACAAAATATTAAACACCTTTTAAAAGCGAACTTTAAATCACAATTTACCAGAATATCCAAACACGTATTTGGTAATGAAGACTTTTTATGAAGACATTGTTGGCACGGCTTGCGCGCTTTGGGTGGATTATAATGTCTGGACTCTGCTGTTGCCTCTTTAAGACCGAAGGGAGGGGGCCTCGCGCATTGGTCTGCTGCGGTGTTTTTAATCTCGCTGTCAGTGCGCGAGCTGTTGGGCTTCGAATGTTTGGAGGGACTGCAAAGGAAGAGGTGAGAGCTTTGTTTTGGTCGAACTTTTAATCTGTTTGATGTTGCATGCGTGTAGATCGCATGAATCAAAACGGTTGACTAGTGGGGCCTACACACAATTTTTTGTTAGAAATTTGAAAAGTATTCCCTTCCTTTGCCTTATTGATGATGCTTGCGTGCCTGGTTGATATAACTGCTCTCTTGCTCGGTTTTATTCTAGCCGAGTTCTAAAGTAGGCTAAATGCTTAATAACGTGAAAATTGAATAAGTAACACGTTAAAACGCCTTTTATCTGGTGATACGTGTTCAATATAAGTGTTTTCAAAATTAGATCAACTAAAGGTTTGTTTTAGTGAAGCGTATTTGACAAAGAGCATCCTTGCTCCACAGTCCGTGAGACGCGGGCGGACACGATGGGCGCAGTTATGGGGCGCGTGAGGCGCTTTATATAAAGACACTAGAAACGGTGTTTGTCCTTTCGCCATTTCATGGCAAGGGCGCATCAGTGTTAGACTCTAATGTCAAAAATACAGGTCTGGCGTTAAGTTCTGAAGACAATTTATTGAAAGCGAAATGATAGAATGTAATGGAAATCGTAATCGCTCACGTAGACAACGCGTAACATATAATGAATTCGGTTAAATAAAATAATGCTATTCATAAACATCATTTGCTTGGAAATTAGCCCATGTATTTCTAACCATTTCCAGAGGTAAACTGTTTTTATGGACCCATACATTTGTATTTATTAAAGAAAGCCTATTTCTATGACTCTAGGGAAGGGGTGGTTCCGTTCTCATAAGTTTTTGTGACTTTCAGGCTCTTGGAAAAAAACAGCAGTCATGAACTCAAGCTCATGGCTCAAGTTTGCTTGGCGATTTGTGGTGATTTTGCCAATGCCGAGATTACATATTTGTGTCGTGTGATAAAAGTGACCTCACGCATTTTAAAGTGTGAGGTAAAACACCCTTTAAGCGGGGTTGAAAGTCGGGTCTGCTCCGCTGCGCTTTTTGGAGAGGGGGTATATGAGGAAAGCTCCCTTAATGGCTGCCGCGCTAGTACGTGTAAGTTTGACATCATGGATTTTGTCGTATTTTGAAGTTTTGCAGTTTCCCTAATAGGGTAGTCTATTTCCATTTCACTTTCATAAGACGCTGCTCTGTTTCAGATAAAGTGGGAATCTCAGAAAGGTTATTGTTGTTTAAAGATATTGAAATGGTAATACTCAATTATGTTGTTGGCTTACCATACCATATTACCATATAAATTGTAGTCATAATCAACGTGCTTTAAGACCGTTGTAAGCTTTTAATTGTAATTAAAGATAGGTTACCATTATTTAAATTGTTAGTCAGTTTGGACATGTTCATACATTTACATTATAGTCAGATAAAAATCTACTAAACACAAGAAAGTTGTGCAAAAACAAATCACATCATGCTCAGGGATGCCCAGCAGGAGTTGCTAGGAGTTGCCCCTTGCTTCTAGCGCGGCGATGCATGCCAAGAGCAGCGGGAATGGAATTTCTGTCACGCGGAGTAGCATTCCCGATTATAGTGTTTGAAGTAAGGGCAGAAGTTGTCGAATTCCGAAAAAAGAAAGGCGAAGTTATAAACCTTTTTTGTTAGGTGGGCAGCATGCTGGGCGTTTTAATTGTTTTTTCCCTGAACGAATCTAATTAAGACCTGAGTCTGTTTGTAATTGTTTCATTTTCAGGAGAGTTGGCGAACATTTCCCTGTAGACCAAATTCTTTTTCCATTAGATTGAAGACATATCGTTGTAGATTTGTTGTAGAAGAATGTGAATTAAAATAAGTTGCGTGTGACACTGTCTGTGGAAATGACGTCATAGTCGCTATGAGAGAACACCGAAGGGTTATAAAACAGTGGGGGTAACGGATGATGTCACTTCGATCAATCACTATTGTAGCGCAGGTAATTGACACTACCATCCGCTTTGTTCTCGCGGTGCAAAGGACATCACACTCTGAGCTGCTCACCTATCGCCCACCACGTGACATAACCGAAAGATGAAAGCTGAGGAGGAGAACGTCCCCCACGTCGCTGTCAGTTCTCGCTTTTCTGTTGTGCCTGTGGCTGCAACAGAGCGTAACCACACCGTTACTGCTCGCTACACCGATGGAGCCAACTGTCGGTACATGTGACAGGGTGCCGCCTTCCTTTCTTTGTTTGGGCTGTTTCCCTCGAGGGCATAACGGTATCCATGGCTCCAGGGAGAACCCACTTATAGAATCAATAAACACCAGCTGTACCAGTTGTAGCTGCATATGTATTTCTTTAATGTTATCACATGTATATATATATATATACATATATATATATAAGCTCAGTGACCACTTTATTAGACCTGTATACCAACTCTTTAATGCAAATATCTAATCAGCCAATCGTGCTCAATGCATAAAAGCATTCAAACGTGGTCAAGAGTTAAATTTGTTGTTCAGACCAAATCAGAATGGGGATGAAATGTCATCTAAGTGACTTTGACTGTGGAATGGTTGTTGGTGCCAGACAGAGTGGTTTGAGTATCTCAGAAACTGCTGATCTCCTGGGATGTTCATTCCCAAACAGAGAACATCCAGTGAGTGGCAGTTATGTGGGCGAAAATGCCTCATTAAGGAGACGGGTCAGAGGAGAATGGCCTGACTGCTCCCCACTGCTGCTCTGACGACTGCTCCACACTGCTGCTCTGATCACTGTCCCGCCTTGGCCACTCCTCCACACTGCCGCTGTGGCCTCGTACTGTCAGCGCTCTCTCTGTGATACCGGAAAACACACTCTCCCACATCAGCTGCACAGGTCCGAAACAACAGCACAATCACTTCACGCTCCTGAACGCCCATTCTTCTTTGTGTTCTTTTAAGAGGAGGCCCTGCAGAGGGAGAGGTGAGCGAGGCTCTCTTAAAAAAGCACATATTTTTTGGTTTTATTTTCAGTTTTCTGCCAATTCTTCTCCCTTACAGCCCCACCTTTGGCTGATTTCCTGTAACAGTTAAGTAGAGTGACCAATAGAGACAACATTGTTTCTCTCACAGACCAGTCCTGTGGTTCCAGGAACCGTGCATTCTTCTGTAAGTTAAAGAAACAAAGCTGAGAAGCCTTCGGGCCCTGGGACATGGACACCTGCAGTATTTAATAGGGGTGTGCTCTGCATATTTGAGAAGGGTGTCCAGCATACTTGAGGGATGTGTGCATAACTGGCCATTGATATAAACTCTATGAAGTCATTTAGGACCACTACCAGCCCTGGGCTATATAATTCAAGTTTTTTTATTTCTTTATTTTTTTTGACACTTTGGAGCCACAACAACATGTGGCTCAGGACCACAAAAGCCCTAGTACCAGTACTTTGAGTGCAGTGCTGTATGAGTGCAGTACTGTATATTGAATTTGTATGTCTACAGGATATTTAAGTGGTCTGTTGAAAACATTGAACAGGTGTGGTCAGCAAATTCCAGGGTTAATTCATTGTTTTCCATTTAATGTGGAGTGAAGAGGCAAGACACTTTATCACCAGTATTTAGCGTTTGATTTCAATCTCTCAGTGTAGCTTTTAAGGGCATACTATGCAGGATTCCCTTCCGTGCTTCACTCCTGTGTTTGCACACAAAAATCATCTACGCCCCATAGTCCCACCGCCCTACTCCCCCAAGATGATTCTGACCATTGCAAACTACCATGTGACAGCAGTGAGCTAACAAAACCATGGTGTATGATTCATAAAACATCTGCTTTAGTCGTCACTTTCCACACAAGCCATTTAGCTCTTTAGCTAATGTTACTCTTGTTTGTATTTGTTAAATGTTAGTAGTCACTGCTGCTAACACCTGTGTATTTCAGTCTGCATGGAGGTAAACCTTACACAATTCTGTAACATAAGCACACATACTCACAAACGCATCAATTCATTGACGCTTTTATTTTTACACGTCTCAAGTATTCTGAGAGTCTTTTGGATTTAGGCATGAGCTCCCTGCCTAGGAGAGGAAATAGGCTGGTAGAATCTCCTGAAAATATAAGCAGTAGTACTGTGCAGTTGGAGCCAGTTATCATGGCCAGCCAGCTGACGTACGAAACTGAATTTAGTTTGCTTATAACGGCAACTACCTACTGCAATGTAATCAAACACTAGACAGTCACTTGCTTAATGGTTAACCACCAAGGCTAATCTCTCTCAAACCTAGCTCACCACTGTCATAGCCAATCCATACACGTCTCCTGTTGCCCTCCTCTTTCTATTGGATCATGGAACATATGAGTTCAGTGCATTGGACACATGCTTTTCAGATACAGTACAGAAATAAAAAATGCCTACGCCCAGAAGCAGAAAAGCGAGGTATTGGGCATAAGTGAACACAGACACAGGTTGCCACTATATAGTAATGACTGAACATGTTTTTAAAAAATATGCATAGTATGCCTTTAACATGGTAGCGCCAGTCAGTTAAATGATGGCACTGTAATTTGGCTTGCTGGTCTGTCATGCTAAAAGCATTAGTTTATTGAATGATGGATGTACAACCTACACGATTCGCTCCAGCAACGGCGTAAATACTGACGCTCTTCGGTGTATGGCGCTGACGCTACACAGAGCAGACTGCTGAATCTGTGCTATGCAGAGCAGTGTTTAGAGTAGGTTAACGATGCATTGGAGAGTAAAGTAAAGGGTTCAGTGTAAACATCGCGTCTGCAGTGGATTTAGTAGGGTTGCAGGGGGACAGGCCTGAAGGTTGCTGGTATTAAAATTTTGCATGCGCTCTGTGCTGCCCTTTAGAAATGTGCCTACCTCAATGCATTCCTTTTTGAGAGAGAGTAGATAGAAGGTTAGTGTTAAATAGTGGATTTCTTTGTCTGAAGCGAGCAGTGCAGTTATGTGAGAGCGTTTTGTTATAGCTGGCTGTGGGTTTTCTCCTTTACTCCCACGACCTCCATCCTCAACTCCCCCCTTCTTCCCCCCTCTCTCACTCCATCTCTGTCGTCCTCTCTCCTTTCTCTACTCTCCCCCTTTCCCCTCTTTTTCTCCCACTCTCCTCCTCCCTCTCCTTCTCCCTATCTCTCTCCCCCTCTCTCTCTCCCTCTCTCTGTCTCTCTCTTATTCTCTCTGTCATAGTCGGAGGAAGTGGTTGGGTTGTCCACAGGGAGTTCAGAGATGGTACTAATCTCTCCTGTCTGGAGCATCACATTCTGTCCAGTGGAACTGGTCCAGCTGCACTGCTTTGACACTGCTTTATACAGTCAGTAACAGTGCAGACAGTGGAGGCACATTTTGGTTCTTCAAGGATCAAATTTCCAAAATTCACTTTGAAGGTACAATAATGTTCTCTTTGGGTACAAATGAGTACGTTTCCCAAGCAAAAAAGGCACAAATTAATTATATATTTCTGGCCAGGGGTACAATTGTATTTTCCCATAGGGTATCACCCCAGTGACAAGCATTTGCCGATTTTTTGGCTATTTTTGTACATTTATTTTGGAGAGTTTATGAATTAGTCCATTATTAATTATTATTCAGCACCAAGTTGTTTTGAGAGTGGGTGTGGTTGGTGTCCAGGAGCACTGCCAAGGCTCTTGGCTCTAGCTGAGCTTGCACCGTGGTTCCACTGTGAGACTGAGCTTGCTCTGTGGTTCCACTCTGAGACTGAGCTTGCACTGTGGTTCCACTCTGAGACTGAGCTTGCACTGTGGTTCCACTGTGAGACTGAGCGTGCTCTGTAGTTCTTCTGAGACTGAGCTCAGGCAAAGGAGAACAGACTAACGCGTGAGTCTTCATTAGACAGAGGAAAGGAGAGAACAGTTATGATGAAGTGAGTGGAGAATAGACGATGAAGTGAGACTCCTCGATGTTGCTCCCTGGAAGGAACATGTAGTGAGGTAATGTGATTCAGGGGCGTGCTGCAGGGAGGGACGGGACGGTGTTCCTCAGTGTCCAAGGTTACAGGAAGGCATAGGAGAGACTGAGCAGAGGGAGGAGCGTCTGAGTAGTGGGGAGGAGCACAGTCTCTTCTGATTGGACAGACCTTGTGAGGTCATACTGTAACAACAGTTGGGTACATGAGGCACCCATGAAGTGCATACTCTCAGGTAACCCAAGGCATGAAATGGGATATGACCAGTTAAGGGCTGAACATGAAAAGGCTTAATTTAATACTGTAAACTGCTTTGTATACCTCAGTTATTAGATTTCTATATGTACCATAGTTATTAGACTAGGTGTATATACCATAGTTATTAGCTAATGGTTTATACCATAGTATATAGTTATTAGTTAGCTGCTTTTCCTAGAGTCAAAGGAATCCTGTATTGTAAAATGGCTGCAAGTCTCATTCCATCTATTTTGATTAGCACCGGGCAAAATTGCACCATAACATGATCGAATAATTGTGGAACATCTTATGAGCACAAACCGTTTCGCTGCGTGTAGTAGTTCTCTTCTTTTGTCATTATACCATGTTAATATTTTGAATACATTTTTATCGGATTTTCTCAGTAATAGGTAATAACCTTTTTCGGCTGAAGCGCCGTCCCATTGCGGAAAGCGCAGCGGTGCACACAGAGTCAGGCTGAGCTGCCACAGTCACTGCGTCACTGCAGCTGGGTCTGTGAGCTGGGCCTGTGAGCTGGGCCCGCGAATGCCTCGCTCCTGACCGTGCTGCTGGCACGCGCTGCAGCGGGCATACCGAGCATCACTGCAGAGAGAACAGCAGGACCCCGCGCTGAGGAAAAGCCTCTGTGAAATGTGTAGTGCAGTGGAAACATTTTTATATATATATAGTTTGCCTCTCTGATCCGGAGAGAATTTTATCCCCGTCGATAACTGTGCTGCCGCTCTGTCCCAGTGTGGTGTGAGGGAGACGGATAAGAGGTGTGTGTGTGCATGTGTGTGTGTGTGTATGCGTGTGTGTGTGCGCGCGCATGTACGTGTGTATGTGTGTATGTATGTGTGTGTATGCGCGTGCGCGCGCGTGTGTGTGTATGCGCGTCCGTCCGTCCGTGCGTGTGTGTGTGTGTGTGTATGCGCGTCCGCGTGTGTATGCGTGTGTGTGTGTGCGTGTGTGTGCGTGTGTTTTTGGGGGGTTTGGGCGCAGTCACAGATAGCGCCGAGAGGCGCCACATTTGTGAGTGTTTGGATAACTCCCCCTAGAGGATAAGAGGAATTTGTCTTACTGTGCCCTTCAATTCAAAGCCAAAATCATATAACGTTACTGAAAATGTCCAGTTTTGTAGCTGTGTGCTGATGCACTTGTGGAGTGATAGCTTAGATAACTTTAGTATATCAGTTTTTGTTTAAAGCAGTATTATTAGTTATTATTATCCTTAGCATTATTAGTAGGGTTGTATGGCAGTTGTATAGTAGGATGGCACTATTTTATAGTGGTTATGTAATCATACCATAGTGCAGTAGTTATGTAATAATAGAGTAGTAGGTTAGTAGTAGCATAGTTATGTATTGGCAGATCGGTAGCAGTGTATGAATTAATGAATAAAGGTTGTGTAGATCTACCACAGCATACTGTATCCCTGGTGTGACCGTACGCTGAAATAGGAAAAACAAACAGTGCATCCCTGCTGTGTGAGAGGCTTGCTGGGGCACTGAGTTCTGGCTCGATGTGTAATGTTGATGCTGAGATGGTGGGTGGAGGTGCATTTGGTGGGGGGGGAGGGGCACAGATGGCCATATCCTCTGGACTGGAATGCGAGGAGAGAGAGAGGGGGGGGGGGGGGGGGGCGATCAGGAATGTCTGGAGAAGTCTGGAGAACGGACACGTCTGGAGGAATCATGATCTGGGGGTTATATGACTGAAGGAGGGGGTCTCGGCGAACCTCATGAGCACCGCACTGTCGAGGGGGGAGGGAGGCCGAGGAACGAGCAGCAGAAGAAGGAGTCGGAAGAAAGGAAGCGTGGCTGGAAAAAAGGAGGAGAGAATGAGAGAGGGTGTGTTTATGAAGGAGCGGAGAGGCGGGGAACGCCGAGGAGAGAAGGGAAGAGGAAAAAGGGAGAGACTGAGTGAGAGCGAGGGATAGAGTGATAGAATGATTGAGTAAGAGGGAGAGAGGAACCTCAGGGAAAATGGGAGATGGGGAGGGAGAGCGGGAAAAAATGAGAGGTGAGGGAGAGAAAGGGTGGAGAAATTGAGTGTCATTTCTCAGGGCTGGGATGTTTGTCACACTTCAGTGGCTCTAATTATATCATCAGATCTGTCCTTCACAGCACACACATGCACACTGTCACACACACACACACACACACATGCACACTGTCACACACACCCACACACACAGCACACACATGCACACTGTCTCATACACACACACACACACACACACACACACAGCACACACATGCACACTGTCACAAGCACATGCACACTGTCACAAACACATGTACTCTGTCTCTTACACACACATACCCATGCACATACACATACACACTGTCACACACACACACATGCACACTTTTTCTCTCTCTCTCACACACACACACACACATACACTCACGCACACTGTCAGAAACATACACACCTCTCAGAAACATACACACACACCTCCACACACCACTCACACACACAAATACACACTCATAAACACATGCACATGCTCACAAATACACATTTCAAAAACCCAGATACATGCTCACAAACATTATGCATGTACTTGTGTGTGAGTGCCTGTGGGTGTGTGTGAGAGAGCATGAGACAGTGTTACTGGGTCCAGGGTAATGGCTTATAAAATACCAAGTGAATTTTGTCAGTGTTTCCGAATGCCCTACTTTAAACCAAACGCAAGCAGTGTCATAAGACCAGTGTGAGGGAGAGAGAGGGAGAGGGAGAGAGAAGGAGAGAGGGAGAGAGGGAGAGGAGGGGGAAAACAGAAACGGCAGAACCATCTCGAACAAAACACTCTCTCATAGCTGGGCTGCTCATTTTGGTAATTTAAAACCACTCTTTCAGAAGGAGTGCATACATTAATGTACATCTGTACAGGAATATGTATGGCTCCGTATGCCTGTACTGTATGTGTGTGCACATGTGTGACTGTGTGCGGATATGTTTTTGTGCACTAGTATGTTTGTGTGTGTGTGTTTCAGAATGTATATGAGTGTGTAGATATGAATGTGAATGTTAGAAGGTCTGTATGGATACGCGCAAGTAAATGTTTGTGTTTTTGTCTATTTGTCTGTGTGTCTGTAAGAGAGAGACTGTGTGAGTGAATGAGAGGGTGAGCATATTTTGGATAATAGAAGATATGTTAGAATAAATGCAAAAGGACACGTATGTAAGGCATGTATGGGATAGCGTAACATGCGCAGATGGCTTCTGGTGACCCTCCCATTTGGAATAATCCCACCATAATGACCTGTAATTACTACATCCGTTGAAGTATGACCCAGGCTGATGTTTCCATGTAGAATGGACCAATCACATGTGTTCTTGATGATGCACTCAGGAAACACAGCAGAGATTAAATAACTATAAGATTGTATACCCAAAAGCCCATGTCACTGAGCGTGTGTGTGTGTATGTGTGTGGGTGTGAGAGAGAGAGAGACTGTGTGGGAGAATGTGTAAGTGTGTGAGTGTGCGAGAGAGACAGAGAGAGAGGTTATGGGTTACATCTGGTTTAAAGAAACGTGTAGTATTTGGAATTGGGTTTTTTCAGTACATCTAATATTGCCGGTTTGCAGCTTCACAACTTTATAGTAATTCCAGTCCATTCAGCATTCCCCTTCCCAAACAAAAACCTCACCTTGCTGTTACAAATGTTCAGTGATTATCTGCCTGCATTGTGTTTTTACATTTATTCTCACCAATAATGAAATATGCCTCTTATTCAGACATACTCCAAACAAAGTTTCAAAGTGATGGAAGTAAATATCCACAAATTAGTGCACAAATTTTGCTTTCGTTTATATATATATATATATATATATATATATATATATATATATATATATATATATATATAAACACATTTGAAATGTGTTTTAAAAATAGATAAATAAAACTTGATATATATATTTCACATATTTAAATGACTAGCATTCTAAAAGAACACATTCTAAATATTACCGGTAATGGGGTATTGTCTTAGTAAACATTATTTGTGCCGTGCTGGGCTCTACAGCACACACAGAACACTGTGAAACTGATGTTCCCATGGACACAACTGTTTTTGTGCTTGGGAAGGGGTGTGTAATAATGAGCTAAAATCTCCTGTTTGTCAGCTGACGAAGAGGGAAGAGGAGAGAAGAGACAGAAAGGGGAATGAGACTGAGGAAGAGAGAGAAAAGGGGAAGAGCGTGAGAAGGAGGTAATGAGAGAGCGAGAGAGAGTGTAAGAGAGCAAGAGAGAAAAAAGCGAGAGTGAGCGAGAGAGAGAGAGCAAAAGCGAGAGAGAGTCTACCTCTATTTAGAGCTTCCAAGCTTCAGAAATGATTCCAAATATGGCTGTAACACACAGCAGTACTTCTGGAAATCAGTGCCAGAAATATTCTCTGTGCCTCCAATTCTCTCTGAAACACTTGGGCTCTAGGGCACTAGTCTGTTCTCCAACTGCAGGCATAGGAGAACAGACTAATTCCTGGGAAACAAAACCAAGACAGAATGAATCGCACACATCATATATATTATGTATATGTATGTCTATACAGTGAAGCAGTGCTGTTATTGGCAAGGAATTTGTTATTGTTTGTAATTATACCATATATTTGATGTACAAACAACATACTTACTGTAATTGAGTCAAATTGTGTCTTTTCACAACTCAAAAAAGGTTGTATATACTGTGTAGGAGAAAAAACGTAGTGTAAAGACTTGTTAACAGTAACTGTGTTGTTTTTACCTGGTGTTGTTAGTGTGTATTTGAGTTTTAATATGATCTGTGGCATGTTTCTCTTCCAGGTCAGTCTGTACATGTGTGACAGGTTCCACTGGTCAACATGGCTCAGGTGCTGCATATGGACCCCAGTTTCTCAGGTAAAAGCCCACGGTTAAAACTTTGTCACATAGCAGGTAATACTGTTTAAGCAACAGGAGATAGGTAGAAGTGTAGGGTAGTGGAGTGTGAGGTATACAGTGAGGTTCATGAGTATTTGGACAGTGACACATTTTTTTGTTGTTGTAATTCTTACACAGAGCACTTGGTATGGATCATGTAGGAATAACGGCCCTTTTAAATTGTGTGACTGTCCAAATACTTATGGACTTTACTGTATATGAAAAAGAGGATTGGGTTAGGTCTTTACATTCTGTATCCTAAGTCACTGGTGAATCTCTCTCTGTCAGGAACGTCTAACCCTGCCCCCTCCCTGGGCAAGGCTGATATGCCGTACTCAGTGGAGACACCTTATGGCTATCGCCTGGACCTGGACTTCCTCAAGTACGTCAACGACATCGAGAAGGGCAACACCATCAAACGCGTGCCCATCCAGCGGCGGCCCCGCTACGGCTCGCTGCCCCGCGGAGGCTACGGCTACACGGGCTCCTGGTGGACCTCCACCGAGTCCCTCTGCTCCAACGTCAGCATGGACAGCCGCCACTCCTCCTACTCCTTCTGCGCGCCGGGCTACCAGGCCTCGCGGACATCCGGCGCGGGCGGGGCCTTCAGCCTGAGTGCGGCTCGCGTGGAGAAGACCCTGCTGGACGCGCGCAGGCGGCTGGAGGAGGAGAAGGCCGGCCGGAGGCTCTCGGGCCTGGGGAGCGTGCGGAGCAGCGTGGCGGGCTCCACCACCTCCCTCTCGGGCTCCTCCCACACCCAGGGCGGGGGCCAGTACACCCCCGCCAGCTCGGGCCTGTCCACGCCCGTCTCCCCCACCCCCGCCCACCTCCAGCACGTGCGCGAGCAGATGGCGCTGGCCCTGCGCAAGATCCGCGAGCTGGAGGAGCAGGTGAAGACCATCCCCGTGCTCCAGGTCAAGATCTCCGTGCTGCAGGAGGAGAAGAGGCAGCTCAGCGTCCAGCTCAAGAGCCAGAAGTTCCTGGGTCACACCCTGGGCTTCGGGAGGAGCCGCGCCCAGGGCGAGCTCTACATACACATCCCCGAGGAAGAGGCTCCGCCGCCCGTCGCCCCCGACGCCTCCAGGCAGGCCTCGGCCGACGACGCGCTGCTGGCGGGCAGGGCGCGGCCCGGGAGGAGGGAGGTGCGCTCGGTGGGCGTGGGGACAGAGGAGCGGCCGGAGCAGGGCTCCCTGGCCCTGAGGAGCAGGGTGGGGCAGCTGGAGGAGCAGCTGAGGAGGACCCAGCAGGAGCTGCAGGAGGCGCAGAGGGAGCGGGCGAGTCGCCCCCCCCCGCAGGCCGACTACGCGCTCAGAGCCACCAGCCTGGGTTGGCCTGGCGGGGGCGTGGCCGCCACGGCGGGGCTGCAGACCGTGGTCAGCGTTACCCAGCAGCCTCGGCGGCGGGAGCAGAGGACTGTGGGAATCCAGGTGTACACCCTGGAGCAGCCCACACTGGTGCGTGCGGAGAGGTGGTCGGGCGCACAGACAAGCCGCACCCCCCCAACGCAGGCAGGCCACACCCCTTCAGTGCAAACAGAGCACACCCCTCCTGCTCAGACAGGTCACACAGTGCCCATACCAAAAGAACATGCCCCACCCGTTGAGTCAGAACAAGCCCCACCCATGAAGACAGGCCCCACTCCACTCATAGAAACAGTCCCAACCCTACCCATAATGACAAGCCCCACCCCACCTACAGAGAAAAGCACCACCCCTCCTATAGAAACAGCCCCCACCCTGCCCATAGTGACAAGCTCGACTCCACCCATAGACACAAGCCCCACTCAACCTATAGAAATAGTCCCCATCCTGCCCTTAGTGGCAAGCCCCAACCCACCCACAGAATCAGTCTCCAGCCCACCCATAGAGACAAGCACGATCCCTCCCAGAGAGACAGGCCCCACCCCATCCATAGAAACAGGCCCTACCCCACCCATAGAAACAGCGCCCCTCCCACCCATTGACACAGAACATGTCTTATCTGTAGAGACAGGTTCCACCCCAACCATAGACATAGGGAATACCCCACCCAAAGAGCCAGACCACACCCTTTCCACACAACCAGACCATGTCTCTGTCATTGAGACGGAGCATGCCCTGCCTGTAGAGACAGGTCTCACCAAACTCACTAAGACGGACCATATTACATCCATTGAAACATGCTATGTCCTTCACATAGTGGGAGAACCTGCCCCACCCACAGTGATAGGCCTCACCCCTCTCACAGAAACAGATCACACCCCTTCCATAGAGACAGTCCAATCCTCTTCCATAGAGACAGTCCAATCCTCTTCCGTAGAGACAGTCCAATCCACTTCCGTAGAGACAGTCCAATCCTCTTCCATAGAGACAGTCCAATCCTCTTCCATAGAGACAGTCCAATCCTCTCCCATAGAGACAGTCCAATCCTCTCTCATAGAGACAGTCCAAGCCTCTCTCATAGAGACAGACCAAGCCTCTCCCATAGAGACAGTCCAAGCCCCTCCCATAGAGACAGTCCAATCCTCTCCCATAGAGACAGTCCAAGCCTCTCCCATAGAGACAGTCCAAGCCCCTGCCATAGAGACAGTGCAAGCCCCTCCCATAGAGACAGTGCAAGCCCCTCCCATAGAGACAGTCCAAGCCCCTCCCATGGAGACAGTCCAATCCTCTCCCATAGAGACAGTCCTAGCCCCTCCCATAGAGAGAGAACCCATCCCACCTACAGAAACCACCTTCCCAGTCCATCCACACAGCTTGGAATGTATGGGGCATGAAACCCATCACAGAGAAGGTAAAAATACTTATTGAATCTTTTGAATCTATTACAATTAAAGGCACAATATCAAATGCTTTCATAGCCTAAGTTACTGTGATACACCATTTCACCCTGCTGATTGGCTGTTGCACTCTTTCTCGCCCTCTCGCCTTTCCCAAGACACACCTCCTCAGCTTCCAATAGCTGTCTGCTCCAAGGAAATTCGAGAGGTCCTTCTGAAGAGTGAGGTGTCCACATCGATGCCGGTCTCCCGTGCTACCATAGCGGTGGAAACTATCTGTAATCAAATGATTCCGCTCTCTGAGAGGTTAAAGGAAGGAGAGGGAGCACTCCAACAGACAGACATAGAAGCTGATCAATCGCAAGAAGAGGCATCAAAGTCAGGTGAATAAGATTGTTCAGAGGGACCAGCAGTTATGTATGACAACACATTTAGACATTCCTACAACAAACCGAATCCCTTAATTAGAGGTTCCCAAACCTCTCCTTGAGCCCCCCCCCAGCCGTCCAGGTATTTGATGTGTTCCACCTCAAGGATACGACTAATCAAGCTCTGGCCTGAACCTAAACCCCAACCACTAACCAAATTCCCAAATGCTTTCCTCTACCTCTGACAACCTGACTTTCTATTCATCCCCAGCTACAAGCATCTCACCACATGAAAGTATATGGTCACTGTATGTACAAAGTGCTCTTCCCACAGTTCCACTTATCTGTCTGTCTGTCCCTCAGCCTCCACCCAGGCTGCGCCCAGATCCATCATGAAGAAGAAGTCCGCCTCTCCCTCCACCAAGAAGAACCTGCAGTTCATCGGGGTCAATGGGGGGTGGGTCTCCACTGCTCTTTCTGTTACTGCAATTACTGTGTGACACTGCATTTAGCTGCATTTGCCTTTCTCTCTGTCTTACAGTGTTATGTTTCATTACAACCAGTTTTGCAGTTTGTATTCAACTGCAACGTATGTTTTCAAGTGTGTTCTGCATTTGTTAAAGTCTGTTACATAGAGTAGTGTTTACAGTACAGAATGTGTTGCAGTGCAAGTACTGTGAGTAGTAAAGCTCTTTATCATTAAAGTACGGTGTGCTACAGTATTTACAGGGTGTGTTAGTGGAAATATGGGTTATGTTACAGTGCGTTACAGTGTGAGTACAGCGTGTGACAGTAATTACTCAGTTGGTTACGGCGCATTACAATGTGTTGTATGTTGTGCTGCAGATATGAGTCTACTTCCTCAGAGGACAGCAGCAGTGAGAGTTCTGAGGAGGAGAGTGATGCCAGTGAATACCATGAGGCCACTGAGGGAATCCCAAGACCTTCAGCTCAGCACCCACATGAGGGCTCCTCTGCCCCCCCTGCTTCTGTCCCTCCTACAGAGAGAACCACAGAAACATGCACCTCTGCCCAATCACCGTCTATAGACTCAGCCTCTCAGCAAGGCACCAGCCAATCACCTTCCACAGAATCAGCCCCCCAGCAAGGCACCGGCCAATCACCATCTATAGACTCAGCCTCTCAGCAAGGCGGCAGCCAGTCATCATGCCTAGAACCTGTCCATCAGCAAGAATGTAGCCAATCACCATCTGCCGAGCCCGCCCCCGAGCAAGGCACCAGCCAATTACCATCCATAGAAGCAACCCCCCAGCAAAGCAGCAGCCAATCACCATCCACAGCCCCCCAGCCAAGTACTACCAAATTATTGTCCATAGATTCTACCCTCCAAGAGCATTCCATCCAATCATCCACCAAAGACGCTGCCTCAGAACTGACTGCTACCCAGTCACCAGTCACAGATCCTGCCTCTCAGCTGAGCACTGCCCAATCACATGCTATAGACCATGTCTCTCAATCATGCGTGACCCAATCACTTTCCATAGACCCTGCTTCTCAACCATGCGTGACCCAATCACCAGCTAGCGACTCTGTCACCCAATCAAGTACAACCCAATCACTAGGTGCAGAGTCTGCCCCTCAACCAACCACAGATCCTACCTCTCAACCAAGCCCTGCCCAGGAACCACCCACGGAACCTGCCTGTCAATCAAGCACTGCCCAGCCGTCCACAGTCCCCGCTGCCCAACAGGCAACCCAAGAAGAGGGACTGGGAGGCCCCAGCTCCGCCCATTCTGTTTCTCAGGAAACCAGGTGCTGTGAAACCTGTAATCTGCCGTTTAGAATGGTGCAATCATTTGCTGCCATTTTGTGTGGACCACGGTATTGCATCATAAATAACACTGTAATACAGTATGTTGCAGTAACTGAATGCATGGTGTTTGCGTACTTCAGTGTTATTGAGCTACAGTTCTTCAGCGAATTGACGTCTGTCATTCTGTGGTGTCATCTTCTCAATCTTCCAGACTGGAGTTGAGCGGTAGCTTAACGGTCGCTCTTGCAGTCCTCCAGAAAGCCCTGAGTGAACCCAACGGCTTCGGCCAGCCGGAGGCGGTACGCTCCAATTCACTACCTCTCTCATGTATACACACTTGCTAAGCAATGCTAAGCCCATTTTGTGACTCTGTCTATATGCTGTACTGTCTCTTGGTGCGGACCTGGAGCTGCAGTACATACACAGCAGAGGCACTGTTGTTTTTAAACCTAAAACATGCATCCCTCAGCATTCTTCTTGTAGACTTACATTTTTCTCCCTCTCTTACCCATTCTCGCTCTGTTTCTCACTCATTCTTTAATTCTCACCCCCCTCCCTCTTTCACTAACTATCTCTCTCCTACTGTTTTTTCTCTCAATCTCCCTCTTTCACATTCTTTCTCATTCACTCTTTCCCCACTCATTTTCTCCCTCTGTCTGTTTCTCTGTGGTGCTTTTTCTCTCTACCTCCCTGCATCACCCTTTCATGCCATCTCCTTTCTCTCCTTCCTATTCCATCTACCCCTTCCCTCCCTCCCTGCCTCTACACAGAGGGCAGCCTACACCACAGTTCTTCAGGAGTGGTTGCGCGTGTCCTGTCACAAGACTGCAGACACGGGCGTGGTCAAGGCCTACATGGACGCCTTCGCCTCCGTCTCCCCGCAGCTGCTGGAGTTTATAGTCAACATGGCGGACGGGAACGGCAACACGGCCCTGCACTACACCGTGTCTCACTCCAACTTCCCCGTGGTCAAACTACTGCTGGACACAGGTTTGTATGTGGGTATGCAAGCCCTAGAGGCTTAAACCAGAGTGAGAGATGGATTCACTTAAACCGGAGTGAGTGGTGGATTAACTTAAACCAGAGTGAGAGGTGGATTAACTTAAACCAGAGTGAGAGGTGGATTAACTTAAACCCGAGTGAGAGGTGGATTCACACAGAATGTGTACAGCATGATCAGTGTCCAGTCCATGCAATGTGTTTTGAAGAGCAAACCAAGAAAGGTACAGTTTGTATTACAGTATTGTACAGTATTGAACAAATAATAACAGACCTTTATGTCATAATGCAATGCCTAAAGTTCTGTTATTTTCTATTTTGAACATTGTGTACATTCTTTAAATTAGCCAAAGTAATTAAATTGCAAAAGTATGCAATTATTTTTGTGTATTGCAATCTGTATGTGTGTGATTCAGTGAGCTACTTAGTGTGTGCCTGCGTCCCTGTGTGTGTTTCATGGACGTATGCATGTTAGAATGTGAATGCATGTGCACGTGTGTGAATATAAAGTATGTGTGGGAGTATGTGTGTGTGTGTTAGGTCTTGTAAATGTGTGTAATGTCTAAATGTCTGTGTAAATGTCTGTGTGTTTGTGATAGTATGTGTTTGTTGTAGTACAGGTGTGTGTCTGCGTGTGTGGCATTGGTGTTCTACCCTCGTGTAATGCAGAACACTACTTGTGTGTTACCGGTCTCTACGCAGGTGTCTGCAACACAGACAAGCAGAATAAGGCGGGGTACACGGCCATCATGCTGACTGCGCTGGCTGCGTTCCACTCGGACAGTGACCTGCACACCGTGGTGCAGCTGCTACGTACCGGGGACGTCAACGCCAAGGCCAGCCAGGTGCAAAGCAAATGCCAACTGCTGATGATATGCTAAAGAACAGCTGCTATATTTAATATCACTTCTGTTAATATGCGCGTATTTGGAAAAATAAATCTTTCTCTAAAGGGGCAGGTCACTGAAGTAGGCCGGTTCATTGGAACTGTGCTGAAGTTAAACTCTGTGGATGTTCCCAAGTAAAGGTGGGAGAATATTTGGAAAGAGACGTTACGGTTGAATTTCTCAAGTGTAAATTTGTGGTGCTTTGAAGCCGCAGGATGAAGGGTCCACTCAGTTTGTTTTATCCGGGTGGGCTGGATACATGTAGGAAGCCCAATAGCTGGATGGACAGATACTCCTCCGGTTCAGTAGAAACTTACCTTCATTTAATTTTTTGGGTCAATTCCACTTTTAATTCCATATATAAGATGGCTATTTTTGAGAATTTTCAGATGTTTCTATGAGGTGACCACTGTATTGAGTGTTTCCCCAGGTGCTAGTTGAATGAAGAATGATTCATACCTCATGTTGGCAATATTCATAGCTGTTCCTCTCCCTCACTCTGCCTGACAACATACTTCTGATATTGGAAGATGTAACTCTAACTACTTTCTGATTGGAGGATATTACTCTTAGTTTGCTGCCTCATTTGCCGATTTCAATCTAACCACTGTCTGATTGGATAATGTTATTCTGCTTGATGGATTGGGTTTTCTGATTAGTTGGGATTTCATTGGCTTTTCTCTGATTACATGCGCTTAGTCCCTCTCTTTTGAAGGGATGGAGTTTGCCTGCTACCGTTTAGATGGGATTAGTCTAAATATGATAAATTCGATTAATTTATCCGTCTTCTGATTGAATTAGTGTAGGTCTCCTCTGTTTAGATGTGATAATTCTGAGTGGTTTTATTCTAAGTGGGATTAATGACCTCATCTCTGATTTGGTGTGATTAGCCCAATTTATTAATTGGATTAATGTAACTCTTCTCTGATTGGATGGGGGCAGTAGTCTAAATGATTGGCTCTCTTCTGTGAATGGAGGCGGGACAGACTGCTCTGATGCTGGCGGTGAGCCACGGGCGAGCGGACATGGTGAGGGCGCTGATTTCCTGCGGGGCGAAAGTCAACATTCAGGACGACGACGGCTCCACCGCGCTCATGTGTGCCTGTGAACACGGACACGTGGACATCGTCCGCCAACTCCTGTCCGTCCCCGGCTGTGACGCCACGCTAGCAGATAATGTGAGCAGCGTTGTTCTCTCTCTTTCTGTTGTTCTCTCTCTCTCTCTCTCTCTCTCTCTCTCTCTCTCTCTCATTCTCTGCTCATACTGCAACTGACCAACACCAGTGATTCTGACAAATTACATTATCCATTGCCAACTGACATATGTGCTTTGTGTATTCCGGTGACTGCACCTAAAATTTCCCTCGGGATGAATAAAGTATCTGTCTATCTATCTATCTAATGGTCTCTCTGTTCTCGCTGTATCTCAGGATGGCAGTACAGCCCTGTCCATCGCCCTCGAGGCCTCTCAAAATGACATTGCAGTGCTCCTCTACGCCCACCTCAACTTTGCCAAGCCACCCTCTCCTGTGAGTCTTTTTCACTTCCATAAATACAGTCAGAATCCAAGAAATGTTCCATTCCTGTCCATAAACTTCATTTTCTATGATCACTTCTGTACATTAAGTGTGCTGTGGTACACTGGTGCCTGTTGGTATGGAACAATTTACCACACTGTCCTCAAGTACCAAGAACTGCTGGTGTCCCACCCTCCCTTTAGGATTTTTAGGGCCCGATTTGATTATTCCACAGCTAAGGCTATGGGAGTGTATGCACAGAGATAGAGATTTAGTGATATGTAGACATTGCTGAGTGTACATAGCTGTACGTGGTTGCTTAATCATTCTTATGTCATTTTGCTCTTTCCAGGTATCTCCAAAGAGTCCTCAGCTGAGTTCCCCCAGTGAAGCAAAGTAACAAACAAGAACCAAACCTTGCAGCTTGTTTTACAAAGTATGTGTGTTTGTGTGTGCGTGTACGTGTGTGTGTGTGTGTGTGTGTGTGTGTGCATTGCATTCATGTGTGCATGTGTGAATACATTTGTGTGTTAGTATGAATTTCCATGTTGCTGCATGTGTTCTCTTTTGTACAATCGGTAGTTGTCTGTCGGTGTATGGTGTTTCAGTTCGGATCCAAAGGAGAATAGGTAGCTGGGGGAAAAAAGCATTTTAAAGTTTGGTGTGACAAATTGTGGCACTATTAAAAAACTTTTTTTCTCTCTTTTTTTTTTTTTTTAACAAACACACTTTCCCTACCCACAACCCCGAAAAATTGATTGAGGAACACTTTTTTAGATTTACACCATTAAGATAGTTTGCTGTATGCATAGTTTCAGTCTCAGTCTCCTTTTATAAAAATGGGTAGATGTTTGCTGTGACAGTAGATGAGGGTGTACACACATTGAGTTCACTTTGCGTTAACTGAGAAATTGATTCTGAAGTGTCTTTCAGGGTAAATTCTGTTACTGTTCTTGGCAGGAGAGATCACTTCTCTGTTAGGGCAGTCGGAGAAATATATTCTTTGAGAAGAGGTGTTACTGTAGCTCACTTCTGCTGTCTTGTGATCCCAATCCTGATTGCAATCACATCTTCTATAAGAGGTTATAGTCAAACTTATATACACTAAATATTACTTCATTTAATTTTACTACTTTAACACATTACACTATTCATTTATAATTATGAACATTCTTTATGGAAAACAGTACCTGTCCAAAATAAATATATGTGACTAATGCGAGTAGACTTGACAGGGCTTATAAATGTGCTTTCCCTTAATCAGAAGGTGTTTTGCTATGTAAGTGGTAATTTCAGCTGCTGTGGTTTTGTTCAGAGAGATGTCATGCTATGTGCCTGATATTTCTATTTTGAGAAGAATCATTCAGAGGACCCGTAAACATGTCTATATTGGGCTGGAAACAAACATGCTCTCTAAATGCTCCTATTAAGAGAATCATCTGCTCTCTATCAGAAAGCTGCTGCCACTGAGGCCAGCGGTATTATGGTGCACATGAGATGGAATTTGTGATAAACGCACTGAAGGAACAGAACCTCTAACCCACCACACTATAAATCTCCACTTTTCCATCAGCCAAAATTTATTACAGTAGGCAATTGGATATGAAGATATGGTTGAAAGCTTGAAGTTACAGCATCACACTATGCAATCAAATATTTTATTGGCTAATACTATTGTCTAAAATAAGGATAATCCCTGGTTTGGTTTTTATGATTTTTACTAGTTTTCATTTTGTCCCTTACTATTTACTATTCAGGTCAACTTTGAGAGGAACTTTCTTTTGGTGAACTTTTGGTAAAGATTGATGTGACAAATTGTGGCGCTATTTAAAAACTTCCTTTTTTTCCCACAAACACAGTATCTGCTCAAGACACTTTCCCCACCCCCCACCCCCAACCCCCAAGACTTTAGTTGCACTACATTTAGAATAGACCATCATGACTAACAAAGGCTGGGAAATGCACATTTTAAATAGCTTTAAGAATATACAGTAAGATTCTTTTTGAACAGATCATTCAGTCTATTTAGGGTCTCAGGAGTGTCTAGCACCCCAAAGCTGTTTTTTTTTTCGGTTATGAGTCACGTTAAGCTGTCCAAAGCACTAAAAACTCCCTGTGTGAAAACAATTTGTACAAATAGCTTACAATAATTTCCATCTTTTCGTTCTTATTCTGCAATAACTTGCATACTCCACATTATTAATGTTTCTAGTTAATCAGATCAACCTTTGCATTCAATAATTCATATTTGTGGTGCATTAAGAAGGCACTTATGCATTAGATAATTGAAATGAAGGGTATTCTGACCTGAAGGTAGTCACTGTATAGTTGGTGTAGAAAGTGTTCCGTGGGTGGTTTGGTGTTTGGTATGTTAAGAAGTTGGAGAGGGAGAGGTTGAGGATTATGGGGAATATTAATTAATAGTTCAGTGCTATAAATGCATACCAAAATAAATATGCTATATTTCTGAAGGTACATGTTGACAAAAAAAATGAATAATATGAAATGTTGAATTCAAGCGTAAAAAGCAATACAGTATATTTTCAAACAAAAAAGAAATCTGAAGAAAAAATAGTTTAAACAAACTTTTCCTATCAACAGTTGTAATATCTTATATATTTTATAACCTTTTGTATTTGTTTTGACTATATATCTTTATATTTGTAAAATCTGTACACAAACCATATCTATTGGCTCATTTGCCTGTTTGAATTATATTTAGCAGGCCACAAAGTATTCACTTTGTTTCTCTGTCATTTTGAATAAATAAATTCAAGGAAAAACAAACAATGGCTTAATAGTCTTATTTTTCTAATGACCTGTATTTCCCTACATGTTGTCTTTACCATTTTTAATGGTGAATGGCACAGATGATACCAAATTATGGTGTTTGAAATTATACAACAGAACCATGCTGAGGACAAAGCAGGTACTGCATGTGATGGTTTTTCTTACACTGTGTTCCAAATTATTATGCAAATTATATTTTTCTCAGATTTTCCTAAATAGTCGATGCAAATAACAGTCAGCATAATTTTCAAGTCATCAACTATTAGGGTATAATTCGAATGTTATTGAACAAACCTTCCAATGATAACAGTATTTTTTTCGAAAATAAAAAACTTAAAATGCACTGTCCCAAATTATTACGCACAACAGAGTTTCAAAACATTTTGCATTTGGTCATTTGTTGAATTTGCAGCATTAGGAGGTCATATTTGCTGAAATCAAAAGCTATTTCAATCAAAAACATCTTAACAGGTCAAGTTACATTTTAACATAGGACCCCTTATTTGATAGCAGCTTCACAATTCTTGCATCCATTGAACTTGTGAGTTTTTGGAGAGTTTCTGCTTGAATTTCTTTGCAGGATGTCAGAATAGCCTCCCAGAGCTGCTGTTTGGATGCGAACTGCCTCCCACCCTCATAGATCTTTTGCTTGAGGGTTGAGGTCAGGGGAGGATGGGGGCCACACCATGAGTTTCTCTCCTTTTATGCCCTTAGCAGCCAATGATGCAGAGGTATTCCTTGCAGCATGAGATGGTGCATTGTCATGCATGAAGATGATTTTGTTACGGAAAGCACGGTTCTTCTTTTTGTACCATAGAAGAAAGTGGTCAGTCAGAAACTCCACATACTTTTCAGAGGTCATTTTCACACCTTCAGGGACCCTAAAGGGGCCGACCAGCTCTCTCCCCATGATTCCGGCCCAAAACATGACTCTGCCACCTCCTTGCTGACGTTGCAGCCTTGTTGGGACATGGTGGCCGTCCACCAACCATCCACTACTCCATCCATCTGGACCATCCAGGGTTGCACGGCACTCATCAGTGAACAAGACTGTTTGAAAATTAGTCTTCATGTATTTCTGGGCCCACTGCAGCCGTTTCTGCTTGTGAGCATTAGTTAGGGGTGGCCGAATAGAAGGTTTATGCATAACTGCAAGCCTCTGGAGGATCCTACACCTTGATATTCGCGGGACTCCAGAGGCACCAGCAGCTTCAAATACCTGTTTGCTGCTTTGTAATGGCATTTTAGCAGCTGCTCTCTTAATCCGATGTTTTTGTCTGGCAGAAACCTTCCTCATTGTGCCTTTATCTGCACGAACCCGTGTGTGCTCTGAATCAGCCACAAATCTCTTAACAGTACGATGATCACACAAGTTTTCGTGAAATATCTAAGGTTTTCATACCTTGTCCAAGGCATTGAACTATTTCACGCTTTTCGGCAGCAGAGAGATCCTTTTTCTTTCCCATATTGCTTGAAAATGGTGGTCTGTTTAATAATGTGGAACGTCCTTCTTAAGTAGTTTTTCTTTTAATTGGGCTCACCTGGCAAACTAATTATCACAGGTGTCTGAGATTGATTTCAGTGATCCAAAGAGCCCTGAGACACAATACCATCCATGAGTTTAATTGAAAAACAAAAATTTGTATCTTTATGACACTTAAATACAATTTGCATAATAATTTGGAACGCGGTGTAGACCTTGCAGTCTGTACATTTTTGAACAGTGGTAACATTTCTATTGTTTTGACCTTAACTTCAGCCCATTGGATGGGAAATAAAGCAATTAATCTAATAACTTTATATTCAAACAATACACATTTTGGAAGGATTATACTTAGATGTGATGGATGTTAATTTGATAAATGTCTTATTTGTTTTTGTCATTGTATATACACTACAATCCTCCAAGAGGGCCCACATCACCCCGCTGCTAAAAAAGCCTACTCTGGATCCCTCCATCATCCAGAACTACCGCCCAGTATCTCTTCTTCCTTTTTTGCCTAAAACCATAGAACGAGCCGCTTCTAGTCAACTTTCTTCTTTCTTTTCTAACAACAACCTGCTAGACCCCCATCAGTCTGGCTTCAGATCTGGCCACTCGACAGAGACCACGCTCCTCTCCGTCAGTGAATCACTCCATGCCGCACAAGCAGCTTCCCTCTCCTCTGTCCTCATTCTTCTAGATCTCTCTGCTGCCTTCGACACTGTGGATCACTCCATCCTCCTGTCCTCCCTGTCAGCAATGGGGATCTGTGGCACAGCCCTGGACTGGATTGAGTCCTACCTCTCTGGTCGCTCCTTCCAGGTGTTCCCCAGGGCTCAGTCCTAGGCCCACTTCTTTTTTCTCTTTACACTCGTTCCCTTGGCCCTGTTATCACTGCACATGGTCTATCCTACCACTGCTATGCGGACGATACCCAACTCTTCATCTCATTCCCACCATCTGACACACAGGTTTCAGCCCGTATCTCTGCTTGCCTGAGTGACATCCAGAGCTGGATGGACAACCACCATCTAAAGCTCAACCCAGGTAAGACTGAAATGATATTCATCCCTGCCATTCCCTCTCCCCATCTGGATCTCTCCATTTCCCTCGGGGATACCACACTTACGCCATCACCCAATGCAAGGAACCTCGGTGTGGTGATGGACAACAGACTGTCCCTCTTCGAGAACATTGCGGCGGTGACCGGGTCATGCAGGTTCTTCCTATACAACATACGGAGAATCCGCCCCTTTCTCACCCCCTACTCGACCCAGCTCCTGGTCCAAGCGATGGTTCTGTCCCGCCTGGACTAGTACAATTCCCTCTTGGCTGGCCTCCCAGCATCCGCCACCAGACCCTACACCCCTGCCAGACCTCTTCGTTCAGCCTCCACAGGCCGCTTGGCACCTCCCCCTCTCCGAACTTCCACCTCACACTCACGACTACTGTCTGTTCTGGCTCCACGGTGGTGGAATGAACTCCCTGTTGAGGTCAGAACTGTAGAATCTCTTCCAATCTTCAAGCGCAAACTGAAGACGCACCTCTTCAAGCAGCACCTCTCCCCGTCCCTACCTCCCTGTGAACCTTAATTGTTGTCTTTCTGTGATGTACTTTTTTGTGTATCAGTATTTTTAGTTTGGCTAGGGAAGCAGTATTTGGCTAGTTAAGGGGTTTGGTCATACTTTTGCGTTTGTTTGCTTGTTTGTTTGTTTGTTTGTTTGTTTAAAAAAAAAAAATTCAAATAGGCCCTGGTCCTTATCTTTGTTGTGCAAGTAGCAGTTGAAATTGTACTTCCCTCTAGGGTCTTTCAGCGCACTTATCCCTGGTTATAGGTATGCACTTTGTTGTACGTCGCTCTGGATAAGAACGTCTGCCAAATGCCATTAATGTAATGTAATGTAACAATGCTTTGCAATAAACAGCTAAAACGATACAGCAATCAACACAGCCTACTTCTCTGTATCGGAAATGGTGCTTTTGATTGAATAATTTTTTACAGCTACTGGACACATTCCATATCCGTTAGATCCAACAGGCATATATGATGTTTTTGTATTATTATTTTGTTATATGAATTTAAAAATGAGATTTTGGGCACTAATATGATTAACGCGAAGAACAAAAGGGCATCACAACAACATGTATCCTTTTCCTCCAACCCACTCTGTTCTATGCTTTAGCAAAAGCCCGATGTTCCTCCTCGCCAACGGGCGGCGCGACAACAAAGAAGCCCACTCCAGTTAACAGAAAAGTTTTTTAAGCAAATCTTTTCCGGGTATAGTGCATTGTGGGTAGAGTGGTGTGCTTTAGTTGTGAGGTGCCATTTTGTTGGCTGCATCACTCAGATTTGTGAATTGCCTCCACTGTAATCAATGATTTAAAAAACAAACAAAATCGTATCCAACTGCCAGACTTGAGGTAAAATGTTGTCCGCCGCCCAGTTACTCGATGAATTAATGGGCAGGGATAGAAACCTAGCTCCCGACGAGAAACGATGTGACGTCCGTTGGGACCACGAGACGGTAAGTTTCTTCACCATTCTAACCGTTAGCTAATATTAGCTAACGTTACTAGCTAGTACAGTTAAAAGTCAGTGTTATTTAGCTAGTTAATATTGAGATATAATTCATGAATAAACCCTTCTGGCTAACTATTTGGCTTCCATCACAGGGTTACCAGAAAGATTGGAGCATGAAATTAATACATTTTCTACGACGAACTGGCTTGGAAGTGTGGGTGTGAAATGGCTAGCAAGCGGAAAAAACATTTAGCTAGCTAAGTTACTGTGTTCAATTTAGTATTAGCTGCCCAACTAGTTGGCGAGCAGCACTTCGCGAAACTGACTTTCTTTTAATTCGACTGGCTAGCCAGCTAATTTACTTTTGCAAATTAACAAAACATGCAGTCCTAGCTAGCGTCGCTGTAAATATCTAGGTAGCTAGCCAAGTTGTTGGTATTCACTGTCCCATCGCCACGAGTGTCGCACTATCTAAGTTGCTAATGTTAACGTTAAGTATTCAGTCTCAGAATTAGTCGTTTTGCTAATGCGGGACAACTGGACCAGGGCGAAAGGACTATGGTAGATAAATAGATTTAGTGGTTAAGTGATTGGACAATCAGTCATTGTTAAAATTCGTAATTGTTCAAAGCAGGGCAGTTTTGAACTTCCCTACTAACGTTGCTAACAACACGGCACGCTGCGTCACACAATGACGTAATAAGGTTTTAAGTTATATTACTTTCCAACTTAACTCCAAGTCGGTCTGTGTGCTGTCAATTACGGCATGCTAGTGGCAAGCTCTGCACAATGGGACTCGAGTAAGTTAGTGAGTTTTATTTTGAAATTGCTTTCCATATTTAATCTGTTAGGTGATTATGAAAATGCATTTCTCCTCAAATTAACACAGTTCTGGATGGTTCTTCTTCCCAATATTCATTGTAATAATACTTACCATCCACCTTATGTATGTACAGGTATTGCTAAGTTGAAGATTGTTTTTGAATCACGTTTCTATTTTTTTATACAGGTTTGCAAATACTACCTGTGTGGATTTTGTCCAGCAGAACTATTTACAAATACACGATCTGACTTGGGTAAGTTAATTGTTATTATGGAGTTAATGTAATGACGGCTGCTGGTGTTTTTGTCATATAAACTCAATTCAGCATGTTGCTCTTCTAGGTTGACCGTTTCCCATCAACTGGTTTCCATGCTAAAGGTTTTGTATTTGTGTTTCCCCTTGTCCAGGTCCATGTGAAAAGATCCACGATGAGAACCTGAAAAAAATGTAAGGGGAACATTCTGTTTCTTAAGCGTGTGGCCCTGTCCCTTCAGGCCATCATTAGTGCCCGTACGTGACTGTGCTTGTGCACCTGTGGGATGTGTTCACAGGTATGAGAAGAGCTCTCGCTTCATGAAGGATGGGTATGAGAGAGAGTTTCTGCGCTACCTGCAGTCTCTCCTGGCTGAGGTGGAGCGGCGCATCCGGAGGGGCCACGCCCGCCTGGCGCTGTCCGAGACGCAGCAGAACGCTGGGGTGAGTGTCGGGGTCGGGCAGTGGTGCTGTGCTCCATATCGTTTAGGCCAGCATGCTGTTGAGTTTGTCTGTGCACAGGTAGTACAGCTTTTAGTGGGCCTGCAGGTCGGGGGTTGCTAGCAATGAGAAATTCCCTCAAGCTGCGACTCGGATATTGGTTTTATGTGACTTCTTTTGTTGGGATTTTCTGTTCCAAACATGAAGCGTGACAAGCTCATTTTCACATTTAACTTCTCCCTGTTGAATGTTACACTCCGTAGTCCTGTGCAATAGCAAGCACCCACCAAGGAAGCACAGTAATTGTGAGGTTGCTCTGCTCTGTCCATTCCGTCTAGATCATTCTCAGGCTTTTTTTTTTCTTTCCCTGCAGTATTTGCCATGATCCTGTTTTTTATTGTTTTCTTTAAAGTTGGTGTGAATTGGTTTAGATACATACTTAACACGGTCTACAATTTCTCTCAGGGTTTGGGACCATCAGCTAAGAATGAAGAAAAAGCTAAAGTCTTGACTGAAAAGATTGAGGATCTTGTGCAACAGGTATAGTATCCACAGTGATTGTGCTGCTTGTTCTACATAGAATTTGTGAAAAGACATTTGATTATTACTTCATCTTAAAACATTGTCCTTGCAGTGCAGTTAAGGGTATTGGAAAAAGAAAATGCTATTGCGGCGGCCTGTAGCGTAGTGGTTAAAATAAATGACTGGGACACACAAGGTCAGTGGTTCTAATCCCGGTGTAGCCACAATAAGATCCGCAGCCATTGGGCCCTTGAGCAAGGCCCTTAACCCTGCATTGCTCCAGGGGAGGATTGTCTCCTGCTTAGTCTAATTAACTGTACGTCGCTCTGGATAAGAGCGTCTGCCAAATGCCAATAATGTAATTTCTAATTGCTTTTTGCTAGTTTATAAAACGAAAGGAAAGGCATTCTTTAAATTCCCTTGTATTCAGGCCTCTTAGGCATGCGGTAACTGTGCTGGTGTGTGTGGGTTTGCAGATTGAGGAGCTGGGCTCTGAGGGCCGGGTGGAAGAGGCCCAGGGTATGATGAAACTGGTGGAACAGCTGAAGGACGACAGGGAACTGCTCAGCTCCACCCCCTCTGTGAGTAGCCCCACCACCTCAGTGCCCCCCAGCTCCACCCCCTCAGTGCTGCCCAGCTCCAACCCCTCTGTGAGTAGCTCCTCCCCCTCAGTGCTGCTCAGCTCTGCTCCCTGAGAAGCCCCTCCTACTTTCCTTATCTCCACTCTCCTGAGAAGCTCCTCCTACTTTCCTTCTTATCTCCACTCTCCTGAGAAGCTCCTCCTACTTTCCTTCTTATCTCCACTCTCCTGAGAAGCTCCTCCTACTTTCCTTCTCTCCACTCTCCTGAGAAGCTCCTCCTACTTTCCTTCTTATCTCCACTCTCCTGAGAAGCTCCTGCTACTTTCCTTCTTATCTCCACTCTCCTGAGGAGCACCTCCTACTTTCCTTATCTCCACCCTTGCTGGGCCAGGGTTAAGGGGAGGTTATGGTGCTCTCTGCGATGCGGTTTAGGTGCTCTCCGGTGCGGGGTTAAGGTGTTTTCCGGGGTGGGGTTAAGGTGCTCTCCGGGGCGGGGTTAAAGTGCTGTGGTTTGTTCTTGCGGTGCTCCTTCAGGCCATCGAGAGCTTCGCCTCTCAGGAGAAGCAGATGGAGGTGTGTGAGGTCTGCGGGGCCTTCCTCATCGTGGGCGACGCCCAGTCCCGGGTGGACGACCACCTGATGGGCAAGCAGCACATGGGCTACGCCAAAATCAAGTCCACCGTCGAGGAGCTGAAAGTGAGTCCCTCTACCTGTCTCCACACCAAGCTGCATCAGTGTGGCCGAGGACCAGAACTTTCGCTGGCTGTTTCATTGCTCTTTGTAGTGTCTTAAAAGGTCATGGAAAGTGGTTAAACATCCCTCTGTGATAGATTATGTTCATGTTAAACCAATGAATATATTTGCCTTAAAAAAATATGTTCTTTAATGCTCTTTACATAAGGTGTGGGTTCAGGCCCTGTTTGGGCGCAGTATTGCTTTAGCGTGGGTATCAGTACAGTAGCGGCTCCCTGACGCGTCGGCGCTCTCCCGCAGGAGAAGCTGCAGCGGCGACCGGCGGCCGAGGCGGAGCGGGACGAGAAGGGCCGCAAGGAGAAGGAGGACCGCGAGCGCGAACGGGAGGAGCGCGAGAGGAAGCGCAAAGAGGAGGAGGAGAAGAAGGAGAAGGAGCGGGAGAAGGAGCGCGAGAGGGAGAAGGAGCGGGCGCGAGAGCGGGAGAAGGACCGGGAGCGGGAACGGGAGCGCGACCGGGACCGGGAGCGCGAGAGGGGACGCGACCGCGACAGAGAGAGAGACCGCGACAGACACGGCCGCCGCAGCCACTCCCGCAGCCGCCACTCCAGCAGACCGTCCGACCGCCGGCGCTCACGGTCCCGGGACCGCAAGTGGACCAGGAGCAAAGAGAGGGACCGCAAACGCAGCAGGTAACTTCCTGCGGGACAGCCCTGGGTAGCGAGTGTTCGTGGGTATGGTTTCATCGAGCACTGTACTGCTGAACCAGTTTAAAAAAAGAGTGCTTGCAAATGTTGATGCAGTACTTTCAACTTGAGAAGATTATTATTCTTTTTCCAGAGCTCTACATGCATGTTGTACCTTTATTATCAATGAATATAGCTGGAAATGTACTGAAGCAGTCCCATGGTGCACTGTGCCACGGGTTCAGTCAGCGTTTTCCTCTGCAGCTCAGTAAGTTGCATGGTAGCGAATGAAGAAGGCTCTGGATAAACATTCTTTTATTTAATTGTGAGTCATGCCGCTTGGCGATTAGTCATCGGCGGGGCGGGTATTGGAAGCGTTCAGTGTTGACGCTGCGTTAAGGGGGCTGGTGTGTGCAGAATGTCCTGGTGTCTGGCCGTGTGTTCAGTAAAGGTGTGGTGACCGAACACTGACCGCTTCACGCTGCACCTTCCCTCCCTACCTCACTACCATCATTAGCCTTGTGCATGCCATAGATCATAATAGCACTTATATATAGTTAATGTTGTGCTTGGGGTATTCTAGCTGCCAACCGCGGTGTGCTAGTTGGTTAGTTTATACACTCTTCAAGGGTTCCAGTTGTATCTGTGGTCACGCTAGGCCTCAGAACTGTACTTTTCTCTCGGGTCCTGAACGTGCTTGTCCCTGGGTTTGATTTGCACTCTGGATAAGAGCGTCTGCTAAACGCCTTTAATGTAATGTAGTGTAATGTGCGGTGCGGGGCGGGGCGGGGCGGGTCGGGTCAGGCGGAGGTGTCCTAACGTCAGCGGGCCCTTACAGGAGCCGGGACCGGGACCGGAGGCGCAGCCGTGACCGCTCGGAGAGGAAGCACCGCTCCCGGAGCCGGGAGAGACGCCCGTCCCGCGGCTCCGACAACAAGAGCCACAAACACCGCAGCCGCAGCCGGGACCGCGAGCGCGAGCGCGACCGCGACAGGAAGTCCAGGGACCGCGACAGGAAGTCTCCGGAACGGGACAGGAAGTCCCCGGAACGCGACAGAAAGTCAGCGGAACGGGACCGGAAGTCCACGGAACGGGACCGGAAGTCTACGGAACGGGACAGGAAGTCTACGGAACGGGATCAGAAGTCCGCAGAACGGGACGGGAAGTCTGGGGACAGAGGTGAGGTTCATGACTTGGGCCGTTCCATTCCGACTCCGGGCGGCTGCTCCGCAGCACCGCTTGGATATTTTTGCCGCGTTTAGACCCGCCTGGAGACCAGTGTCAGAAAATTCACCCGACCCTCTACTTAGTTACATCCTAAATCGGCTTAAAAAAAAAAGAATGGGCTTTGGTTTTGTTTATACAACACTTCATACTATCCTTCCAACTATACATCTTTACATACCTGTGACACCCCTATTATCTAAAATGGCAGAGTCCGATTGCATTGACCAGTATAGCCACTGTGGACTATTCCATTTTTTAAACTGGGTTTAATCTATTACTGCACATAACTGCCATATGTCTGCTAAATGACTAAAATATCCTTGATCAGCTGTAAGAAAATAATCTCCCCAGCCGATGAGTCACTGCAGTTCCCTTAGAGAGAACACTGCGGTCTGCAGTGTGAGAAACCATTCTCAAATTCATCACTTGTTGCTGCGGTGATCGTGCCGTTGTGGTTGGATTGACTTGAACATCCCGTCTTGTGTTTGCTGACAATTTGCAAAACAAAAATTGAACGGCTCTATCTAAACTAGATGTTGTGATCTGCCAAGCCGATGATCGCAGGCTTGTCGTGCAGCTCAGTTGGGAATGAGACGTGAATGTAACATCGCCTATTAAACTGTAATTATCATTCGAGTGTCGCTACTAAAGGAGCTAACTTTCCCGGTTCCCGGAAATAGCGACACTTATGAACGCCCGGCCTCTGACGTTGGCGATATGGTCTCCCTCCCTCCGTCCCTCAGACCACAAGGAGGCGGATGAGAAGAGGAGCGGTAAGCCGGCGAAAGAGGAGTCCTCTGGGGAGGACAAGGCCGGAGACGGCGCTAACTCGGAGCCCATGGAAGCAGAGGCCTCCGAGGCCGAGCTGAACGGAGCCACCGAAGACACGCATTCTGAAGGTGACACTCAGTCCAATTAAAACTGATCTGATAGGACCTCAGATCAGACCCAGGTAAGTGCAGCTTCCCCAGTCTATGTCCTCCCTCTTTGGGTAAACCCCCCCCCCCCCCCCCTTCCCTACCCCCCCCCCCCCCTCCTCCTCCTCCTCCTCCTCCTCCTCTCCCCTCCCTCCCCCTCTATTAGACCCCCCCTCGTTTTTTAAAATGCAGCATAAATATGCACCAAAGATGTGGAACTAGACCCATGAAATCAGTGTTCAGACTTCGTGCCAGAAGGAAGGCCGTCATAGCCCTACAAACACTCTTGGAGGTACCTTATCTTGTTTCAGTCGTATTTATACATTGCAGTAACTTGGACAATGTAAGCACACGTCTCACACACACGCATAAATGATTACTCTTCTCCAGACATGGAGTTAAATGCTTGCCACTGTATTCAGCCTGCACACATAGACCAAGGCATTTGATGTTGTGCACAGTTGTGATTTGTGTTTTATGTACAATATTGGATATGTCTGGAAATTTAATTTTTGCTTAATATTTACTGGCCAGCATTTTGCATATTCCTGTTCTGTTTTTAAAGCTTTTTTTTTTTAACCAACCCAACAGCAAGACTAAAACATTTCGAAAGGATATTTTATGTTTGTGGTATGCAGCTTGTTTCCGATGATATGGATGCTAGCGGTTTGTGTGTCTTATTGCTGTGCGTTCCAGTGCAGTTTGCTCTTGAGAGTCGAGAGCCTTTAGCACTGGGATGGAGGAAGTGAACTGTAGGGCTAATGAGTTATCTCAGTCCACCTCCATACCTTATACAGCAGTGCCATTGTGAGCGACCTCATCAAAAGCCAAAATAAAATGCAAGGATACTTTCAAACTGTGCAGGTACTCGCTCCAGGTACTCCTTTCTCCACACACGCCGGTGTTTGAATGCTCTTGCCTGTGTCAGCTGTTGAAGTTTGATGTGTGTTATGTGGTGTTCAGGGCACAGCGACATGGCCTCGACCAGCGAAAGGTCGAACGCCTCCCATGTTTGAGCTAAAACGTGCTAAAAACGTGCTAAAACGTGCTAACGTCTTAGCATGCCGCAGGGTTATGTCTTTCAGTGTACATGCTGTTCTGACACCACTGTTGCCATGTGCAGGTCCTTGTCTCACTGTCGCAAGGTTAAAGAGAGAAATGTACATGCCTTCTTGGCCTCTAGAGGCCCCGATCCGTACCACTGTTTTCACATGGAGGTAATGCATAGAATACGATGGCTGTAATATGCTAGATAAGTGGAAACTGAATAGTCGAGTCGCAGGCTTTTTGATTGCCTACATATCAAAGCCATTCATTTTCAACCTATACTTCAAATATTGGAAGTGATTATTTGTCATTTTTTTATTGATGATTTAATTCGTTTTGTAGTAGGGGTGTGTTGTCCAACTGTTCAGCCAACAAAGCTGTCGTCTTGTTTACGAAATTTATATTGTATTTGTATTACATGTAATACTATCTGTATTTGAATACAGATACAGATGGGATAGCTTTGTCGATTGAGCAGACACCACAGACCCCTATTTCGAAAGGGTGATGAACTTAATCTCTGTATTTCACTTCAAATATTGAACTACAACTCCCAGGACTGCTGTTTCACAGAGACTCGCAGTACCTGCAGTTGTAGTTAAAATGTAAATGTACTGTCTGAAGTAACACATTATGTTTAGACTTTTCCCTCTCCTCTTCACATGCAGCTCATCTAATCGCTGGTTCACTGGCAGGTGCTGCACTCTTGTGTTTGAATGGGCGTACCTTTCCTAAATATGGAGAATGCTCTCGCTTAAAATGAGCAAAAACACCTTTATTCAAAGATCAATCCGGATTAAAAAACTAAAACTCGTAGGTTAATGTCAGGGTGAAAGCATTCGATAGTAAGTGTGAGATGTTCGTCTGGCAGGGGTTTTAAATGTAAGCCTATGGTGTAGAGAATTGCATAACTTGTTGCTATGGAGACTGTTGGCAAATCGGCTGCACTAATGGCTCACCCTCTGACTGTGTGCATGCCAGGGGCTGATGGGATACCAGGAGGAAGAGGATCTGAAGACTTCCTGTCCTGAGCCTGCTGCTTTAAAAAAGGTGAACTACAGCTGTAGTGGCTTAGATGCACAGAAAAAGAAAACCTGTGTTAAACGTATCTGTTGCCCACCCCAATTTCAGGACTTGGTGTTCTTTACATAGCTTACTTCTTTTCTGTAGTCCCTCACAGCACACAGCCTGGAAGCACATCGAGTGTGTCCCTTCTGGGCTTCTTATTTTCCATCTCCATTTATCCGCTTTTGTACATGTGACTCGTTAGGTTTGTGACATCCGGTTGTGCGTCGACTTTTTATAGCGAAATATCGGTTTTCTCACGGCATTTGTACCAGAAACGTCAATTGCTGGAAACATCAACTGGGTTTCCTCACTTGAAATATCACTTATTTTGATTGTTTTCTGTTTTTTGTTTTCTTAGTGTTGAGGCAAACTGAAGTACAATTTTGCTAATTGGATTGATTTTATTCTTTTTTTTTCGTCTGATTTTCAAAGCCTGTAAATTTGTGTTAATAAAAAGTACAACATTTCTTTCCTGGCTTTGGCTTACTGATTTTATCAGTTATGCGCATCCTTCCATTTCCTTTTTCCTATTTTTAATGTCAAACAATTTCACCACATGTTACAATATAATCAGTCCTAACCTTGAATGCTGTTTGTTTATAGACTCTACTGTACGCGAGTTGTCTGAAACTATGTACGGCTGGGCTTTTAGGCAGGTCTCTGAAAATATTTTGCCTGGCCTGTTTAAAGGTAAATGGAAATAAAAAAAATGCTCCCCTTTACAAGTCTCCGCCAAGCCTGTCCACAGGACAACAGTTCAGCCGAACAAGGTGAGTTGAAAAGGGGATGTAGGACTGTTTGGTGCTAGACATTCCTGCGACAGTGTCACATGATCTCTTTACATTGTTATTGAAAATACATTTGCAAACAAAATTGACTAACATCAGAGTGCTGTATGCTTCTGTTTTTTTGATAAACAGTATATACAATATTTTGTACAATATAGCTGGCAAAGAGCAGAAAATGGGACTGCATTTATAAATGGTCTGATGTAGATTCATTTTATGACGACATCTGTGCATTATACGGACGGGACATTCATTGAGTGAATGTGCCAACGGTTCTGTTCTGATGTCACTTCTTGACAGAAGTTCTTGACAGGAATGGAGTTGACGGTCCGTTGGCATAATGCATCGATATCTTTCCGATTGTTCGAGAACAGCAATTTCCGTGCAGGATTCTTGGGGGCTTTGCGTCAATTGAAGTGACCCGGTGGTGCCCAGTGGTAAATCTCGGCTCGGCTCTGTCTTGAAGCCGGATGCCTGCTGAATGCCAAAGTAGCACAATGACGCAGGGCTTGCGTCTGAATACAGACGCCACCGAATTTAAGGATGGAAGGGAATTTTATTAGAATGACGCAGGACAATTCATGGGTCCTCCGGCAAATCTTTATCCTAAAATTGCGCTATTTAAAGCTCATTTAGATTTTTTATGGCGAATATAGAGAGTGGTAGTGTGAATGTGTGCGATGCTCTTCATGTTTGTGCTTGGTTTTGTTTGATCCGCTTTTGAAAGTTGTCCCGTTTTCGTCCAAGCGGAACATATGTTTACACGGATTTGCCAGGATATGTATCTGATGCTCGCAATATAAATAGCCTGACGTCGCATTTCCGCAATTGGCCTATTACACGCGTGAAAGTGCGACGCACCTACATGCAAAATAAATATAAAATCTTTCCATTTTATACGACATTTTTTTTAACAGTATTGAATGTGCATACGCTATTAGAACATGATAAGCATAGAAATAGTTGCGAATAAGGTACCTGGTATAAAACGGCACGTATGTACTTGTAACCTAGCATTTTAAGGAACAACACGCCTATGTTCTGCAAAGTGCGCGCATATTACGTCCCTTAGGCTAATATCTGACTAATCTAACATTTTATGTCTAAATCACCGGTGTCGTCATCTGTAAGCAGCCTTTACATTTTTGAAGTGATTCTATGATTCAGTGTTTATCGATTTCTGCAGTCCGAAAGCAGCTTAGTGTGTGCCATGGCTAGCAGGCTTGGAACAAGGTTTGAGCGAGATGGTGGGACATTCATGGAAAATGTGTCCGGTTGTTCGTAGACCGCGATTCTTAACGAACCCCTTAACAGGACAATGCATCTCTTTATAATAATTGCAAGTGAAATAGATGGGCATGTGGATTTTGTCTGGTTGGAACACGCAGAAATGATGTCATTTAAGGTTAACGGGGAGGGGGATTTGGGTAGGGGCAGGCATTAAGCACAATGACAGCGTGCTTGTGTTGTGGGTAGCACTGACTCGTGCTGGAAGGGATCTGATCAGTCGGGACGCAGCTTTTGTAACATTTTAAGACCAAGTATTATGAATTTCATATGCACTACATCTTTTGCGAAAATTAATATTCTTCATCAATCACAGCACGCTGCGTTGATGGCACACTGATTCACAGGTCCTGTACCACGGGCATACGCACCATTCATTGCGCAGTGAGTGAGGCCGGGGTAATCTGTATGGAGACAGTGGATCGCTCCTAGCCGGGTTGGGCACGCGACAGCCCCGGTCTGTGCCGCGATTGGACACTGACTGTAGTGGGCTGGATTCTTCTCATCCTCCCTCTTCCCCTCTCACATGCAGGAGAGACAGGGAGACAAAAGGGTACCGTACGGAGGTCTGACAGTGGCACCAACAGCTACAGAGACTGGCTACTTTACGAGGTGAAACTACGCTCGACTGAGCCTGCAGTATCAATAAAAGAATCGGCACAACGGAACCGGAGACCTAAAGAATTATCTTTGGATCACAACGTTTATACATTCAATTTAATATGTAAATTTAGCATCCCGAATGAAGAAACAATAAAAGATTCCTGCATGCATTGTGAATCGAAAGGTGAGTAATCGGGTGAATAATATGCACATTCAAATGAATCCACCTTTGGTCACTTGCTTAACGTTCATGAAGCATGATAAGTTTGCGTGTTTTGATTCAGGCGATGCAATGATTGCGCGCAATGCAATATGCACTGTTCTGGTTTCTTGGACAGTATGCTAGAATTGTATTTTAATTTCATCGCGGATCTTAAGTTACGGTTGTTTGTCAACAAACATGACCAAACCTCGTATATCTTATTTTATTTTTAGCCGCGGATGCATTTTGCTACTAAGGCTGATGGGCTAATGTTTATCGCTGGCAGTTTTATTGCTGGCGTTTGTATTTACCTGTATGCTCAGTTCTGTAGCGTATTAATGGTTCGCCGTGCATTTGCAATGTGGGTGGCGGACACGAGAACAATGGGTACATTTCTTGCAAAGGTGTGCCTTCATGTCATGGTGTCAGCGAGAATATTTAAGGAAGAATGTTTGTTATTGCGTTCAAATAGGTGTCGCCCCCGACAGCTGCATTTACGCACATTTCTAATAAAACATTTAATGTGTACCACACACGTACATATCCTGGCACATTACGTTGTGCTAGCCAAAAGAATGTTGAGTGCATTTTAAGATTCGTGTATACTTTAAAAATGTGCGTTCTCTTTCTTGCACGTAGCCTATACAAACTGCACAAATACATAATCACATAGGCTGCTCGTCTCATCCTCACAAACACCCGTATACAGACAGACAGACACACACACACATTGTTCACACAAGGCCACATGCACATTTTAAACATCCACTGCTAAATACACAGCTGCCTGTTTGCTGGTATTATTGCCCGTAGGCTATAGTCAAAACAGTGTCGTCAGAACGCTTCGTCTCTCTCTCTCTCTCCACGTTCATGCTGAGGCCCGGCCCGAAGAGGTGCTGCTGCGGACAAGTACATGCTGACCCCCCCCCTCCCCCAACTCCACTCCACTCCACTCCACCCCACCCCACCCCACCCCACCCCGGCTCTCCTCCTCATTCAGTCTGGCTATTATCTTGACAGTCAGCTGGCTGTGTAGCCTACAGCATTCATATCTGTCCAGGGAGTTGTACGATGGTACATCTCTCAAACCTGCGCAATGCTCCCGTCTTAAACGTGACCTGCATGGAGCCTGACAGACAGAAGCCCGCAGTCAGACCGTGCACGTGATAATTGTTCCTCTTAACACAAACAATGGGTAGTACATTTTTTTCTCTTTTTTTAAGCGAACAGGCCTGTGTTTAATTGAAAAAAATGTTAAAGGAGGAGAAAGAAAGAGCAGTTCACAGTTATTAAACCATTCTTGTCTGGGAAAGTATGACATCAAGGTTTCATCATTTTACCTCAGTTCCCTGGATAAGAGAGAGACGGTCTTAAAGGAGACTTGGGTGATTCACAGGTGCTTGTTTATAGCTCAACGTGTACATTCACAGTTTTGTGTAAATGTAATTTGCTGCTCCACTGTCTTATGATAAGTGGCCACTGAACATTGTTGTATCGAGTGGGGAGAACTAGAACATTGCCCCATTATCTCTGTTGACAGTGGCATGCAGGTATGTGGCTAGCCAATCTAAAGATGAGGGAGGACATTTGAATCTTCCGCCACAGCTGAACCTCCGCTGTGCAAACATGCAAATAGTTTGCTTTTCTGGGGGTCTTGGACATGGCATTTTCATACCTTTATCTGCAGGTGGGGTGGACCGCATGGTCGGACTGTTCTATCATGATGAAAGTGTGACTTATCTAGGGTGACATTAATTGATTCTTTTTTGACATGTTTATTTGTAAAATTGAGTAAATTGACATTACAGTACTGGCATTTGGCAGATGCTCTTATCCAGAGCGACGTAAAGTTGATTAGGTTGACAGGCCACCCCGTCTTTTAATTGAGGTTATCTGTAATGCTGTATGGTCAACTTGGTCAACACTTGCTGCTCTGGGGAGGCTGTTAACCAGGCCTGGCTCTATACACTCACCGAGAACTTTATTAGGAACATTTCTACTTTATTACACCTACTTCATTTAATTATCTAATCAGCCAATTGTGTGGCAGCAGTGCAATGCATACAATCATGTAGATACGGGTCAGGAGCTTCAGTTAATGTTCACAACAACTATCAGAATGGGGAAAAAATGACCATGGAATTATTGTTGGTGGCAGACAGGGTGGTTTGAGTATCTCAGAAACTGCTGGTCCAACATGCAGCAGTTCTGCAGACAGAAACGCCTTCTTAATGAGACATCAGAGGAGAACGGCCAGACTGTTCAAAGCTGACAGGAAGGTGACAGTAACGCAAATAACCACACATTACAACAGTGGTATGCAGAAGAGCATCTCTGAACACACAACGCATCATAACTCTCAGTAGATAGGCTACAGCAGTAGGAGTCTAAAAAATAAGTCTAATAAATACCTAATAAAGTGCTTGGTGAGTGTACATGCTCTATTATGAAGTGTGTACATTCTCATTCACAGATACATGCTCTATATGGACAATGTCAAAGCAAGTTCCTACACAACTGAAAACATTGTGTAGAATTAAAAACAACAGAGAAGCTTCAGGTTAAGAGGCGAGCAATGCCGACGTGGGTAAAAACGGCCAGATGATGATGCCCTCCCCGTAACCCCGTTATGTATGCTGGCGTTGATTTGTGTGCATTCTTCAGTGCAAAGGGAGCTGCAGCAGTTCCAGTTTAAACGGCAGGTGTGGAAGTGAGGTTACGGTCATGAATTAGCCATTTTCCACGTGTAGCTCTGACGAAGGAACAAGGTGCGTGGATGGGCGGAGAAGGAATGTGCGTACACACAGCGTCTGTGGAAATACTGCTAAGGCTGCTGTGGGTACCAGGCACATGCACTTGTAAAAACTGACTGCATTTCCCCCTCTTTTAATTACAAGGGAGAGGCAAACATGGCATGTAATTGTGTCTGTCGAAAAAGCTGCAGCAGGGCGTGTCAAACCAACGACAGAACTAATTCTCCAGAAGAAAGACAGGGGGGCATGGTAACTTGGCAAGCAGACTCAAGGCTGTAATGTGCTTAGCACTGGAACATAGAATATTACGCCCCATTTCAAACAAACACTCCCAAAATGTCATCCTCCGTGTTCCCTGTCAGAATATTAGTATGAGCATCCTGAATAAAAGTACAAGTTGTTCTACATGACAAAAAAAGACTTGCTTGTACTACAGAAGATGGTTAAATCACGATGGTCTCAAATTTGAATTTGAATGCATGTCATATTATTTTCGGAAGTGAAAAGCTTTTTATTTCCGTTAAGAGTCTGTCAGAACTGTGCTTGTATAGACCTTGTACAGAGCGTTCTGATTTTTGTTTTTGTACACCAGGTTTGTTTTAGTACAGTAATAGGTTTTCAAAAATGCCATAAAAATAAGAACATTCTCATTATCTCTGGCTCCCATTCTAAGTGTAAGCCCACAGCCTCATTAAAATGACAAAATTCGGTAACATTGTGGTCTGGTTTTTCTTACAACAGTGACAGGAATGGTTAAGTAACACTTCATATTTAAGGTTTGAGCATGTTCTCTGAGAAATTTGCTATATATCTTACAATTTTGTTTTAACAGTGGTGCTTGAATTTTATCTGGTTTACGAAAGAATCCTCCGAAAGGTGAATGTACGAAGCATTCTTCACAAGTATACATCTTCACAAGTCTTCACAAGTATACATTCTGGGTTTTATATAGAATCATAAATATGTTTCAGAAGCCGACTCAAAAAATCTGGAACCGCTGCCTCTCCGTTTTAAGCAGAGGTGGGCAATGAGGGTTATACCTGTTTCTGGTTTTCATGCCAGCTCCTGGCTTTAATTAATTAATTGACCCTAATATTTATGGCATCTTATATTTTTGGTACATTTCTTGAAGAGCGCATGAATGACAGGGCCGTACTTGTGCCCCTATATGAGATATTATACTGGGATCTAATTTGCGAGTAATCCAGTGTTGGTGCATACTGCCAGTTAGCTCATTTAGCCAGGGTAATTGGTGGAAACAAAAACAGTGGTCCTCTTTCTCCTAATCTAAGGCTTGGCTTCAGTGTAGCACATCACAACCCTCTGTTCTTCCCCTAATCTAAGGCTTGGCTTCAGTGTAGAACATCACAACCCTCTGTTCTGCCCCTAATCTAAGGTTTGGCTTCAGTGTAGAACATCACAACCCTCTGTTCTTCCCCTAATCTAAGGCTTGGCTTCAGGGTAGCACATCATAACCCTCTGTTCTTCCCCTAATCTAAGGCTTGGCTTCAGTGTAGCACATCACAACCCTCTGTTCTTCCTCTAATCTAAGGCTTGGCTTCAGTGTAGCACATCACAACCCTCTGTTCTTCCTCTAATCTAAGGTTTGGCTTCAGTGTAGAACATCACAACCCTCTGTTCTTCCTCTAATCTGAGGTTTGGCTTCAGTGTAGCACATCACAACCCTCTGTTCTTCCTCTAATCTAAGGTTTGGCTTCAGTGTAGAACATCACAACCCTCTGTTCTTCCTCTAATCTAAGGCTTGGCTTCAGTGTAGCACATCACAACCCTCTGTTCTTCCTCTAATCTAAGGTTTGGCTTCAGTGTAGAACATCACAACCCTCTGTTCTTCCTCTAATCTAAGGTTTGGCTTCAGTGTAGAACATCACAACCCTCTGTTCTTCCTCTAATCTAAGGCTTGGCTTCAGTGTAGCACATCACAACCCTCTCCTGTGCTCGTCTCCAGTCAGGGTTGCCGGTTGATCGCCCTCCTCAGCCCCGCGCCCCACGCCCCGCGCCCTCGGCAGAATGAGCGCCTCCCCCGTGGCCTCCCGCCCCTCGGTCGACATCCTGGAGGAGCTTCAGCTCATCGCTGCCCAGAACCTGGAGAAGCTGGAGATCAACAAATACTACGATGTCATTCAGGAGCTGGGCAAGGGCACCTACGGCAAGGTGGACCTGGTGGTCCATAAGATCAGAGGTGAGCCATTTTTCATGCCATTTTCAGATCAACACGCCTAAACTTTGACTTAAAGTTTGTATTGAGTACATTTATAAGATTTACCAATGCATTTCAAAATTTCTAGTAATATTTCTCAGGGAAATGAAATACTTGTTGGCAGTACACACATTTCTATTTCTGCTTGTCCTAATTGGAGTAGGTATTGTCAAAGAGCAAAGACATGTGAGAATGGACATATACAGTGCAGGCTATGATTAATGATGTAAATGAGAACACATCCAGAGAAGGTTGAAAGATGTTCTTCTTTTGCATACTTGAGTTTTCGAACATTACCCACTAGACCAGACACATAGTTCTGCACTCCCTGCATTAATGTGGCTGTGTGTTCTAGAACACCAGCCCACATCAAAGAGCTTTCCTCTACTGTTGTCTGTGTGTCTTCAGGTACTAAAATGGCGCTGAAGTTCCTCCGAAAGAAAACGACCAAGCTTAGGAGCTTCCTCCGTGAATACAGTGTCTCCCTGTACCTGTCTCCCTGCCCATTCATTATCAACATGTACGGCATTGCCTTCGAGACCGACGAATACTACATCTTTGCACAGGAGTACGCCCCAGCCGGGGACCTCTTCGATATCATCCCCCCACAGGTAAACATGCTCAAAGAGCCTTTCTGTACAGGCACCGGGACACTACGTTCTGTACTTACAGGCATTGTTCTGTTTGTGTTTTCATTCAGTACATTACATTACAGGCACTTCAGAGACACTTGTATGGCTTGCACAACCTTTTATGAAGTATCCATTTATTCAGCTGGATATTTACTGAAGCAGCTCGGGTTGAGAACCTTGTTCAAGGGTACAACAGCAATGGCCTACGTGGGAATTAAACCCACAACCCAGTTTATTACACTGCCACATGCTGAAATGAGTGTGACTCTGTGACCAGGATATTCCCAGAATCTCTGCTGGATTTAATGTAGATGCATAGCATTGTGGACAGTGGCAGTACAGATGAGTGGCTGACTTAGCTGGCAGGCTTTCCTGAGAATGACTGGTGATGTTTTAGGTTTGGTGTGTCTTGGTTTTGTATAGACCTGGGTCCAAATAGTATTAGTTTTGCATTAAAATACTTTTCTGTGCTCTATTGATCTTTCCTGGTGCACTTGAACAGATGGGCAGGGTTTACACTTTTGGGATAATTTAATTTGCTCCAATGCAGCAGTATTTGAATCCAAAACAAATACTATTTCAACCCAGGTATTTTTTACAAAAATTTTGTACAAAAAAAAAGAATCTTATTTTGCCTTCTAATTATCATGATGTGTGTCATAGAGTGGAGACCTTAACTTTAACTAACAAAAATCTTTAAAATGAGAATTTAAAATGATGCTTGAGAAAATGCTTGGTTGTACAACACTGTATGCGTGAAGTCTATGCAAAGAATGTTAAACAAAAGACCCAGAGCTCTAGATTCCCTATGTCTACCATCTTGTCTGAGGCTCTGGTTCCTAATAAGAGGTTTCAGATGTTTGCCATCTTTAGGAACACCCTCTCATGAATATTCTCAATGAGGCAGCAAAGGCTTTTAGCTTAAGTAAAGGCAGAGAGAAATTTAAATGTAAAAAAATGCACTAAGCTGACTCTTCAGGAAATAGATGATCTGTAGTCAGTGGGTGGTTGTAGGCCGCTTTGTGAATTCCTAATAGTTTTTTTCCCCTTGTAGAACCAGCTGAGGGTTTGTTTTTAACGGATGTGTGCGGTGCATTGTAATATAGCTCGGCTCTCGCTCTTGCCCGACAGGTGGGGCTGCCGGAGACGGTGGCCAAGCGGTGCGTCCACCAGGTGACCATCGCCCTGGACTACCTGCACTGCAAGAAGCTGGTGCACCGCGACATCAAGCCCGAGAACGTGCTCCTGTTCGACCGCGAGTGCCGCAAGGTGAAGCTGTCGGACTTCGGCATGACGCGGCGGGCGGGCTCCCCGGTGAAGCGCGTGAGCGGCACTATCCCCTACACGGCCCCGGAGCTGTGCGACGCCTCGCGGAGGGAGGGCTTCTGCGTGGACTACAGCACGGACGTGTGGGCCTTCGGCGTGCTGCTCTTCTGCATGCTGACGGGAAACTTCCCCTGGGAGAAGGCCCTGCCGTCCGACGGCTTCTACGAGGAGTTCGTGCGCTGGCAGCGGCGGCGGGGCGGGGCCGTGCCCTCCCAGTGGCGGCGCTTCTCGGACGAGGCGCTGCGCATGTTCCGGAAGCTCCTCTCCCTGGACCCGCTGCGCCGCTGCGCGGTGAAGGAGGTGTTCGCGCACCTGGGCCACGGCTGGATGCTGGACGGAGAGGGAGCGGCCGCCTGCTCCGCCGAGCTCAGCCCCGCCTCTTCCTCCTCGTCCTCCTCCTCGTCCTCCTCCTGCGAAGAGGACGTGCTGGTGGACCGCATGAAGCAGCAGACCCTCTCGCCCGTGTGCGGCGCGGCGCAGGCCGGCGTTGTCGTCATGGACGCCGTGCCCTCCCACTTCGCCCCGGTGTCCACAAACAGCTACGAGCGAGTCTCCCGTGACAACACCAGCGGTGGGCGCATCCTCGTGACCACGCCGATTGAGATCTGCGTGTAGGGGTGGCCATTCTCCTTGTGAACCGAACAACTCCCCCCCCCTCCACTGCGTATATACACACACTATTGGGCACACACACAAATAAACATGAATGCACACTCTCACACACTTGCACTCTCGCTAACAAACAAACATAGTTGAATACGGTTCTTATTTTATTTTCCAAGCGGGATTAAAAGAAGATTATCGCATTTCATTTTGGGGGAAAAAAAGGTAATGCAAATGAATTCGCGATCGCCAACTCATTTGTTTTTAACTGCTGATTCCCAGTGTTCTGAGTCACAGGGAATTCTTCTGGAAGGTCTGGTTTGACTTTCATGATTCCCAAAAGCATTCCTGATGATGACGTGGTCTGAGGGAGGTAGTCAGTCAGTTCTAGGTGTGTCAGCAGACCGAACACTAAACCAATGACAGAAGGAAAACGTGTCCAGATAATGTGTTGCACCATTCCCGATGGAAGGTCGATCCATAGGTTGTTTCTTAAAGCAATACCTTCAATGTTTTCTCTGCAAAAAAAGGTGGAAGGAGGTTCAGACGTGTCCAGGTATTCAGTGGCATCAGTGTGGAGGGAAAGTATGACTTTTATTTCTAAAGCTGGCAGAAATGCAGCACTTTAAAAAAAGAAGACAGACTAACATGTTTCTTGAAGAAAAAAGAAAAAAAATCATATTGTGCCGTTTACTGTACTGAAATGTGAACAATGGCACTATGATGTGCCTGTATGTAAGTATACTGTGTGTTCAAATGGAGGTTTCACCAATGTGCGAGGCCAAGTCTTAATTTCATCTTTCTGGTTTATGTTAATTATTTGAATCTTGAATTCTCGGAAATATATTTTTGCTATTTGTTGTAAATTGATGTTAGATGATTTTTTTGATACTTTGGTTCGCTAAATCTGATGGGTGTGCTTACCAGATGAATCAAGTGGGCACGGATCAATGTTAATTTTTTACGAATAATTTAAGTCATCATGCTCGTATTTCTGAATGGAAACGGTGTCAGAAAGCACCCGGGACAGTGACCATTGACTGCGGTGACCAGCAGTTATCTAGGACTATAACCATATTGTTTTTTTGTACAGTGGTTCTTCATCTCAGTTGGATTCTCTTTTTGATCCACAGTATGAACCCAAGCTTTGTTTAATGGGACAGTGAACATACCTCCATTTACATTCCTGGCATAACAACCATTATATTCTATAACTCCTAATATATAACTCCTCAGCCATGCTGCTGAGATATGAGTTTCGGGAAGTTTCTTGTCATTTCACCCAGACTGTTGCCCTGAAGATTAATGGGAATGAGTGAACTTGGGTCAAAGGAGACCGGAACCTTTGAATATGAGCTGGAGTAATTATAGTCCCAAAACTAATGTTATAAAATAATTATTCAGCCACTCTGTAAACCAACAAACTGCCTGTCTTCATTATTTATTCAGTGATGATCATCATGGTTAAAATGGTGGGTAATTATAATACTTCTAATGTACAACATTGTGTCAGTTGATGTGGTTTAACCACAATCATTGCACACAGTAAATGCAGAGGTATTGTGTTGGAATATTACTGATTTAACAAAATGTGGAACAGTAGTCATATCAATTGTAATGTGGGGACTTGTCTAATATTCCATCCAAGCAGCTTGATTAGGACTTCATTCAAGACCAAATGAATTATCTGCCAGTTGACACTCTTTGTCCTGGTGTCTTTCTATCATAATGATACCAGCTGGTGCTTGGAAACTGATGTCAATTTCAGTGTAAAACCAGTATGCTAAATTCAACCGATACTTATTAAAACATACATCCATTACATGTGAATCAAAAACAGAGCTACAGTGTTATGTTTTTCTTGATTTTTGTAGACACAATCCGATGATCGGCCACTCTGTGGTAATTATAATTGTGTATATTGTGTTTACAAAAAGAAAAGAAAAACATTGAAGATGTTTAAGGGCATTTAAAAAAAAAAATTGCATGGAGCTATAAACCACCATCTTCTTAAATGTAAATGAAAGTGGCGCGCTTGCATATAAGTTGCTGTGTGGTGAAATTTTGCTATTGCACAGTTTCTTGTGGAATATTCCAGAGAATGGATCGTCTCCATGGTTTCTGGAAATAATCTACAGTAGGGCTAAAACAAATTCAATTGTGTACTCTATTTGTACTGTATATGTTGTAGTTGTTTTATTACAAAGTCTGACATAATCAAGAGGTCCTATGAGCTATTGCTCATTGCATGGGGGATGCAGCCTGCATTTGACTGATGATTATCTCTGAGATAGAGGGACTTAATATCGTCAGACGTGGTAATAAAATGTTCCTTTCTCCTCATTTGGTTGATGGAATTTACCTTTTGAGAAAAACCTCCACGATGAAAAAATTTGAAAATGTGTGAAGAACAACCAAACATTGTCTTCATTGAAAAAAAAAAATCTGAAAAAAAAAATCTATGTATTTGGGCAAAAAAAATGAGTGAGAGGTATTTTGTATTAGACTGTCTTTGTGTGTTGTGTTTTGTAGAAATGATTGCATGAATTTAACAATATTGTCATGGAAATAATGACGTCCTTTTGTGCAGGAAGCGCAGCATCTTTTGCCATGCAGAATCATCACAACACAATCGCATTTATATTTCCCATGTCTTCCTCAATGCTAGTAAACTCATATTATGACATACCTTTGCACTTGCTCAGTGACTTCAGAGTGCAACCAACGTTCCAGTCCTTAAGTATAGATATCCACTGCATATCACACTATCTATAGGGCCAACTGTTTGTCTCCACCATGTGATCTGCAGGGATTTAAACTTGTTTTTCAGTGGTTGTTCTCCACAGGTCCCCATAGGACCTCTGAAGGCACAGTCGAGTGACTAACTGTGCAGCTGATTTTCTAATTAAGACATTCATAAAAACATTTAGTTGATCCAGGAAGGAAAGTGAACATGGATTTAAATGCTATGATAAACAGTGGTCTTCACTCCTGGTCACAGAGAGCCACAGGGTCTGCCGGCTTTTGTTATCGTTCAGAACTTCAGTAGCACTGCAGTTGATTCATTAATGCAGTTTATTACATAGTTAACGCCGGTAGGCTGGGTTCTTGGGTCTGAATCAATCGCTGATCTAAAGAAAACTAAAACGGCAGACTCAGTGGCTCTCCAGGACCAGGATTGAGGATTGAGTATCACTGCTGTAAAGAGATGCGTCAGTATGAAGCAGGGGAGTCAAATGTTATCCTAAAAGGGCAGGTGTGGCTGCGGGCTTTCCTTTTAGCCCAGCACAAAAACACCTCATTCTATGTAAAAGTCTTGATTGAAGACCATGATTAGTTAATGAGTTGAATCATGAATTTGTTTTATGTAACTTTTCTTGGACAAGTTAAACGTTATATAACCGCTCTCATTTTTTTTAACGTGGGTATTTCCTACTGCTTCTAACAAAATCATGTCCCTGGGCAAAAAAACAAATACTGCAGCATGTCCACAGTAGTAAGTCATCAAATAGAATTTAACATCATCTGTGTGTAATTAGTGCCAAGTACTTTATCAATTTAAGATTATTGAGGTGGTGCAAATGGGAGAACTGTTTGAGAAGGGGCTTGACAAATCGGCTATCGCAACCTTCCAGCTGGCTGTGGTCTGAAGAGCAATGCAAGGAAACAAGGGGAGACAAACTGGTGGTACAAAAGTTTCTTCAAACATTCATGGTCCCAGTGCTGAAATGAGATTTCTTGTCCCATCTTCATGTGACATTTCGATGCTGCTGCTGCGTTTTCTTTCTTTCTGTGGAGTTCTAACTAGAAGAAAAACACGACGGTAGAATTTGTCCAACTCAGCCGTAGCAATACAGTCTTCCTCGGAAGCTACTTCTTTCATTGATTGAAAATAAAGATAAAGGATGTTAAAGCTAAATTATGGATGTCTTGCTTTAATTGTTTTCTGTTAGCTGCCAAACCGAGTAATGGATATTAAAGTGTGGCTGACGGACAGACATATATTTACTGTGCGAAGCCAGAAGTAAAGAAGCCATGTAAAAAAAAAAAAAACAGGAGTTGCTTGGCTTCAGTTTGAAACACATGATGAAAAATACAGGCTTTTTCAACATGCAACCTATCTCCATAGTTATATTTCATAAGCTAGAAGTTTCGTTTCATTCATTAATTTAAACATGCTTGTGAAGTACTTATGGTTTCTAATACAACTGAAAGAAAAAATAAGAAATGTCATATTTTTGAACTAAATTCAGCATGTAAAATTGGTTTCATCCCTTTTTCAAATGAACTAGATTTTTCTTTGTAAATGTTCATTTATTTAAAGGTTGTTGAATAAACAATTTCTTACAACCATCTGGATGAAAATGAAATATTTAGAATTTTTGTTTTTTTCACTTCAGAATTAAGGTATTTTGCTAAATTTTATTTCTACTGAAAAAACATTCAACATAATTTTGCTTAATGATCTTTTAAACATTTCTTCAAAACATTTCTATTTGTTAATTTCAGCTTTTCAGTTTGACACAAGACTATCATCTTATATAGGTGATTATTTTTCCACTGAATCCAATTTTCATCATAGATTTATTCAATTACATTCACAATTATTTCACTGTGGTTGTTATATACACATAATGTCCTATCTGTCAGAATGAAAAAGAAAAAGAAGACATTTTAGTAATTTATTTCACCATGATTCCTTCATAAACATGGCTGCCGATGCAAGTGAATCATAAAATAAAATTGTTGAGTTTCTGCATATTTTAACTTTTTGGACATAAGACATAATCTTATGTAGTTTACAGTTTTTATCCCATTTCTATCATGTTTTTTTTCAAAAACATTTTGTTGTACTGTAGTTGTTACAGTACATAATCATGACTTCTTATCCAACTGAATAAAATTACATATGTACATATGTATATGCCATTTTTTCACTTTTTGCATGTCAGACAATAGCGTTATGTATTTTTACACTTTCCCCTGAAACATATATCAACATCATAATTAAAAATAATTTTAATAATTTATTCCACCATGATTACCCATTCATCTGCTTGAATGTTAATCTTTTAACACAAGGTTCTTCTATAAACATGAATTCCTCTCCAACAGACATTGTTTTATTTTGGACATAAGACATAAGACATAAGACTATAGTATACTCTTATATATTATGTGAAACAAACATTTTACATTAATTCACTTTGTGTTCAGTTTTTGGGCATACGTTCATACTATAAATCTCATGCATGTTCCTATTTTTTCTTTGTTTGGTTCACTGAGGCTGTTACATAAATAGGAATTCCTATCCAACTGAATCATAAAATTAAAAAATATGTATTTATTTTTGGACATTTTATTTTGCTGCCCTTACCACTGAAACTCATTTCCACATTCACCTCAATTTCTTAAAATTCTATTAATTAATTTCACTGCTTTTATTATAGATTTCCATCTGAATGAAAAAAATGAAATGCCTTTGTTCACTTTTTGAACATTAAACATTATTTTTTGCTGTTTTGGCACTGAATCTCATTTTTCATCCATTTCTTCAAAAATATTTGTTTCACTGTGTATTTTTTTTTTTTTTAAACCCATTTTTCATTGTGGTTGTTATTTAAACTTTACTTCCTAGCCAATTCAACATTAATTCATCCTATCCAACGTTTTTTTATTTTTTTATAGAAAATTACATTTAAATTATAAATATATTGAAATATATTAAAAGATAAAAGGTTACATGATGCTCAACTTATGAGCATCCTCTGGAGTCCCAAGAGTGAGGTCCCAAGATCGGAAGTTTGAAATCCCATGCTAAATTAAGGTACGAGGTTCGAGCCCTGTAGAGCAATGGCCCTCACATCCTGAAGAACACAGGGTGTGCTGGTTTATGGTGTTACTCAGCACTTCACTGTAATCAACTGCTTTAATCGATCAATTAACTCACCTGACCTGGGTTCTTGGGTCTGAATTGGTTGCCGATATCCAGGACCAGGAGTGAGGACCACTGCAGCTGGTTGTATGCGAGTACTGGCCACAGCCCCGGTCAGGTTACATACTTTACCTTGCTGGGTAGCTCACTCCATAGAAATGCCACTTGTGGCACATGCATGAGCACCATGGTCTGGGTTGACTCTGCAGGGGCAGTGCACAACAGGCTTTGCATTGCCAAAAAGATATACAGGAAGGATTCAGTCAATGGGGACAGTAGTACAGCAAGGACTCAGTCAATGGGGACTCTTGCGGTTGCTCTGTGCATGCGTATGATTGGGTCTCCTCCAGCACTTAGTGCATATGGGACTGTGCAGTGGAAAGCAGCAGCTGGCTGGCACCATGCGTTGTTCACAGCAGGCTGTTCCTGAACCCTCCTGAACCGGCGGGGCATCGATAAGCATTCCTGCGCAGAGTTCATGAGATGGACATTCCAAATTTGCATGGGATTGGGAACGGCACATTTAAAATAAAAAACATAGATGACATTCTGTACCGGAGCAACTTACAGAAGTAGGAATACAAAACCACAGGACGTATGGCACACAGAACACCAGTTCTTTAAAAAGACAATTCAGACCAAGTCAGACGGAACAAGCTCACCTTACAGACCCTTCTGGGTAACTAGATTACATCAAATGCAGTAAGATTTACACAATCGATATCAAAGAATCCATCAAAACAATGCAGCAAATGCTTTATTTAAGGAGATTGCGTACAAAAAGCAGGAAAACAAGGTGTAAATTCTGAAGGCAGTCTCACTTAAGCATTCATAATACCCAAAGTCGTCCTTATTTCTATCAACCTACATTTCTAGAATTTTCCAGAATATTCATTCCAAAAAAACGGTGTCTCAGACTGCAGTGAAACACACGACCATTTCGACATGAAGGAATGAGTGGGGCAATATGAAAGTCCACATGCACACAGAGCCACACAAACACACTACCATTTCAACATGAAGGAATGAGTGGGGCAATATGAAAGTCCACATGCACACAGTCACACAAACACACTTTGTTTCGTCCATTCAGAACTGGGATGCAAAGAATTAAACAGAAAAGGAAAAAAACATGTCAGAGCTGGGTATGTGGTGTGTCTGTGCGTAGTGTCTTTTATCCCTCCCAGCATTTGGAGATTCTAAACACACTTTTTAGTTAGCCATTTTGATACACGTCTTTGCAACAACCTCCTATCTAGCTGCAATACACCTCCCTGCCAAAGACACGAAAGGACTCGACCATGACTGGGGTCGATCGAGTGTAAAGGGAGAAGCACCCTAGACCAAAGGATAGCCGTTAAACCAACTAGAACTCAAATACAGATCTCTCAATAACTGGGAGCGGGGCACCAGTCGGTCTCCAAACCTCTTCTGAAGAGCACTGGTTACTGAAATCCTGCAGAATTGCTCCCACTTACATAATGACAACAGCATACCCGCTGCCAAGGGAGCCTGCTGACAGCGGTCCCCACGGTGTGGTAACGCTGCCTTTTCCGTATGATACAATACTTCTTATGAAAGGAGAATTATGAGAGCCTTCCAATTTATATAAAAGCATTCCCATCAGTGACTGTGCATACGCTCTACAATTTCTGTGCACTTGGACGGGATGCTATTTTTATTTAAACACCCTATTCTATATGCCGTGTTCATACGCATGTGGAAAACATTGAGCGGTACAAAATGTTCTCACGTCAAGGATAAATAAAATAAATAAAAATAGAAAGATCACATTACAAATGAATACGTTCCTTAAGCAGACTTAAGTGGTTAAAATACCACTTCAAATGTCTTGGGGATTTCTAGATAATTAAAATGAATAAAAAATATTTCATCTTAATCTCGATGTAAAATTGATCAGGCATGTAAGAATGTGTGCTTCAATGCATTAAGAACCTTAATCACAATTAAAAGGTTGGCTGGACATTCTAATGCTGATGCAATAATTAATATAGGTAATTGAGATGAATGGAGCTCTAGAACACTTTGAATTTAGGGAGAGAAAAAAAAAAAACATTCAAAAAAAATCTAGGGTTACCATGGCATCACTGAATGCATTGTTAACCAGAGAGAACAGAATGGTCAGAACTGGGAGATCAGTCCGAAGAAACACAAAATACATTCTCCCTGAGATTAGCGTCTTAAGTACACATTCAATCAAATCATTTAAACCTGATCAGATCTGCAATTTATTATTATTTTTTTAAGCAAGCATGTCTGTTTGGTGCAGTTTTGACTTGGTACATGATATTCTGCGTGTTTGGAACACTGTCCAAAAAGATGACCCTCACTTTCAATAAGAGAAATAACCTTACAGAGGCACACTATGAAAAGTGCATGCAAACAAACACACAGACAGACACTTAGTTCTTTTTTTCTTTGACCTGTTCGTGACCTCGCTTAGCTACAGGGCCTCAGACATCACCTTGGTAACAGTGAGCCGAACATGGCAGACTCAGCCCCGTTTAACATTAAAAAGTCCACCGCCTACACAAAGAAGCACTAGAACATCCTGAGAACTCGCAGAGCCAAACCTGATGCCAAAAAAGAAAAAGCAAAAAAAAAGGCAGAGATATTTAATACATTATCTTGCTCATACCTCTCCTGTTGTTAAGAAGAGTCTCCTGTCACACAATAGATACACAGAGACAAATGTCTTCACGCCTGGGCTCTTACAAGTAACGAAGCAAGCACACCTTCAGTTCTGTGGGCTCTCCGGACAGAAAAACACGCCTGAGGAGATTGTTATGAACGCTAGAGCTTTACAAAGCCACGCCTTCTTGGGCAGGATAGGTCACTCACAGTTATAGAAATCACCTGGGGAACTGCGAGCCAGACAAACACATTTAACAGTGACTATGTACATTGGCAGTATTGTGGGGCTTTCTCCATTGACACACTCAGAACTGGGAAGGTAATCCGAGTCAGTTTAATGAATACAATAATTCAGCACAATTTGCAGAAAAGACTCCAGAACCAGGCTGAAGTGGCCTTGATATACAGGGTAAGAGCACCCAGATATTCACCCTCACATCACAATCACTGTTCTGTCTGTGCCCATTCAGACCAGCATCGTCCCAAGAGAAAAACAAATAAACTCCACAGCAATTTGTTTTAAACAGACCAAATTTGTAAGGCCAATTTTCTTAAACAGACCAATCATTAATACCAGTTTAAAGGTCAGGAATTTTCACCCGCACTGCTTGGTCGTGGAAGATTCTGAAAACAGTATTAGGAAAACAATTAGAATTTTAAATGTGTTATTTCCAGCTTGAAAACAGATGGCTTACATTTCAATCTGTAAGTAACAAATGCTCGCATTAGGCCGACCACCCTGGTCTGTCTAGAAAAGGACATTTTCCTTACATGGGAACACTAGGTACAATACACGGGCACATAAAAAATATAAAATAATGTTTTAATAAAAATAAAAATAAAAGCAGATTGAACATTTTTGGGAAGTAAGGCTTGTCAAGGGACTAGAAATATTTCCAACCATGCCAGTGCACAACTCAACCCAATCTAGGGAAAACACTCCAGATGTTGAGCCATACCAGAAACACAAAAAAAAAAAGAAAAGAAAAAGAAAGGAATTGTAACCTTCTTCAGTTGCTTATCATTAGTTCATGTTCACAAGTGTAATGTCAAAACTGAAAAAGCCCTAACTCGGTCAGATATTTCTCACTGGCACTGAACACAGTGACAATGAAACTGGTACATTCAAACAGATCTGGCCTTTGACTGAACAGGCTCCACTTAACCTGAGCATCTCAATCATTTCATTATGCTTCGGTTGTTTTTTCGGTTGTCCTCATTTCTTTTGTTGACAAAACGCATATAGAAATGATAAATATCAGATTTTAAACAGGGACAGAAACAGACTAATTGGTCAAGTGCTTTCTTTTTTTCCCCCACCATTAAAAAGTAGGCAAATAGTCTGGTACATCAAAATATGCCTCAAATAATAATTTACCATTCTTTGACATTAATATAAATTAAGACAAACCTTAAATATGTAAAACCCTGTTCCATGCCCAGATAATCGTACACAAAAAAAAAAAACACTTGACTGACCAATAAATTTGTAATCATTAGGCTTCTAACATTATCGTCGGGAGATTTTGCCAAAGCAGCACTGCTAATTTCATATGCTGTCCACTGGCATCGTTAATAAAGACCAACGAAATCTGTTGCCATGGAGAACGGCCAAACATTGCGAACAGGGCTTCGTGACCCAAAGACGACATGACTGACTCTTCCCTTCTACGAGGTGTCTCTCTCTCTGAACATCTCCTCCTCTTCAGGCCTGGCTCCTGCAGCAAGGTGCACTACACATGGATCTAGGCGTGGCTGGGCGTGGCTGGGCGTGGCGGCTGTGATGAGGCGGGGCGTGCTGGCGGCGCGGCGGAGCCGGAAGGTGAAGCGCTGGAGTCCTGCTCCACCCGACGTTCCACCGCCGTCGCCATAGCCACCGCTGTGAGTGACGGGATGGCATCGTCGGCAGCAGCCTGCGGGAGAGGGAGGAGCACGCGGAAGAGACGGGCCGTTAACCTTGAGCTACAGAGCTCAAAACAATTCATTTTTTAAAAACCCTGTTCGGTTGATTTTATTTTCCATCAAGACGCCCCGCCGACTGGCTGAATGCTCAAAGGAAGGAGGTGTCCAGATGGAAACGATATTGATCGGAAATTTGGGGGTTACATTCAGATTCCTTTGGCTCTCCCGGCACGGCTGGAACATCAGACGTGATAGAAATGATTCAGTCACCCAGGGACAGCATCGGCAACTAAGGATTTGCGAGCTTATACTGATTAGTAAGCTTATATATTGTAGGCAGTAGCAGTGAGCAACGAGACGGAGAGAAAAGTAGTGAACCGAGCCGTCCTTGTGAACTGGAGCTCCCCTTCACAGCATAGATGATTTTACCATTTCAAGAGCAGGTTTTTGGGAATGTTTGCTCAATCTTCTAAATCAGGGTTCTTTCAATTACCAGTAATGATTACCATCAACGCATTACATCAGCATTAGAATGTTCAGTTTAGAACATTCTACTCACGTATTAGTGATGTCACACCTTAGAGGGTTGGCAGAGACTACACTTCAAGAGCAAAGACCCTGCAGACAGCAGCCGTCTGCATGAGTGCCGTCTGATCTAACACTAACTGATCTAGTGTAGAAGCTCACCATGTGTTCCACTTCAGCAGAGGCACACACGCCTCACCCCAGCAAGCGCACAGAACTGGAGAGAGAGCGAGAGCAAAGAGCAAGCAAATCAACAAGGTTAAACCTGCAAAACATCGTAGAGCACGCTTTTACGGCAGATAACACACAGACAGACACGTTTTGATGTAAATGGAGTTGTATTGGCTAACTGCCCAGGATCTTATTGGTATGGGCCCCGATGCTGAGATACGACAGGCCATCTGTGCTCATGTACTTCATCCATAAATGCAGAAACCAGATGCATTTCTGCTATAATGTAAAAAAAAGGCCTGTATCGGCATCAACAGCATTGACCAATGGGGCCAGTCAAATATCAATTATTGATACAGCTGGGTATTTGTCACAGAATTTGTCACAGAGCAGACATGACAAAGTTCACAGAAAAATCCAGGAGAAATTGGAGGAAATCACAGCGGAGTTTTCTTTTTTTAATATACATATATAAAATAAATGAATAGATCTAATTCACAGCAGTGGTAGACCATGCATGCTACTGTAGCAGCAGTAACAAGAGCTGAAGTATTGATATTGGCTAAGAATTTCCATATCATCCATCTCTATTTTTAATCGCACACTTTTAGGACATATACCTTGTGAAGGTATACACACACTACAGCTATAAGATATTTGAAAAATCAAAAGGTCGAAGTAGCGTTCATTTTCTCACACTATTGTCAGGCTTGGTTAACACATATATACATGCATGTGTCAGGAAAGCAACTGCTCTGCTTCCCAGGTACACTTTAAAGCCGTGCGTGAACCTCTGAAGGGTGAACACCCTGTGTTTTACTGACACGTACCCTCCCTCCCCAAAAGCAAACCTGGCACGGGGCTGCCTGCAGTCTTCCGTCACCTGTTCTCCGTTCTGCTCACACCTTTCAACGACTTATTCTGGTCAACAGAAGAAAGAAAATAAAAACCATTGCAGTAATTCAGACCAAATACATTTCTCTACTGACCATCACCTTTATCCCAGAAAGAGTGAACCAATAAAGGACACTGGATCTTCAGGTTGCCTTAATAACAATAATAATAATAATAATAATAATAATAAAGGGAGGGGAACAGCATTCTGTGCCTGTATATTCACTGATTTAACCATCACTAATACCCTCCGACTGCACTCTGAAATATAGCCCATGCTTTGCTATGGTGGGCCCAGAGTATGCAGGCTTTCATTCCAACCACCTGCTAATTTCACCAATTAGCACATCTTCAGTGAGAGAGGAGAGAATTGATTAAGACAGCAGGATTTGTGGAATCAAAACCTGCTTAATCCGGGCCCTCCACGGCACATGATCGGGCAGTGCCGGTTAAGGCAGACTGCACACGAGGACACGCGCTCCCTTTCAGGAATCCTCAGTGTCCCTTTAACACTGCTCACAAGCAGCCTGCAGGCGCCCTGCTGGCAGGAGATTCATCAGACAGACAGGGCCGCTGAACGGCCAGCAAGGCAGCCGGTTAGCATTAGAACTGCCATGAGTGAGATGCAGACCGTGGTGGGTGTCGCACACGGACGCCAAGTGTTCAGAGTGTCAGGATGAGCTAGGCTTTTAGCAGCAGAAACCACCCCCCCAATACTCCTTTATTCAAAAGATGACGCCCCCACTTAAGAGTTTGAAACAAAGCTAAACACAGCAACGCCTACAGAAGAGGCCTTCAGGCCAAACCGTGTGGGCTAATTATCCCATTTCAGAAAATCTACTTTGGTGTGACAACTACATTTCAAAGGCTATATTTGCTTTTTCCCCAAACTGGGAAGGTTACCAGCAGGGAACATGCGACAATTCATTCACTCAGACAGACGTAGCACTTAAATCAGTTCAGTCAGAATTCAGTCTTCGTTACCTTGTGCTTTGTACACTTCATGGTGAAGTTCTCATCGTTGAGCACGCAGTCTGCAAAAGTAGCACAAAGACCGCCCGTTAAAAAGTGGGAAGGATCCCCAAACGGCCGCTCAGTTCTGCCACGTGCAGGGCCTTCCGCAGAACCATGGCAACGGCCTCCCAGACAGTCATCGACCAGCAGCAGCCTGATGCCCGTTCAAGAGCTGCCACCAACACTGGCTGTGGCTCAAAGCATCGTTCAGCCTGCGCAACGAGGCTACATCAGCACCCCTTTCCTGAGTGTCCAGCATTACACAATGCAAACACTGTGCTGGCAGTCAGAAAAGCACAAGAGGCCCATGTGTGGTGGAGGTGCAGTCTGCTGGCCATCAGACCTGCCCTGTAGCCAGGCTGCTAGACAAAACTTGGTGAAACCAGAGGAAGGGACATCACCCTGAACTGATTCCAGGGGCACAAATGGATGAAATATAAAATCATTATCTATACAACTTGCCTCGAATAAAGGCGTCTCTCAAGCGACTACTCCTACTAGGCTACTCTTGGCAAACAATATTAATGATTTTAAACCTTTAAAATCTCACCAATGTGGTTGTTTATCTTCCCACAGGGGAGTATTTAAAGTCAATTACTGGGTTCAAACTTTTCTTAATTCACATTTTTCTACTTGCTTATTTTCCTGTGAAGCATCGTTGTGCCAGCGTCTCTGTGAAAAGTGCAATATAAATAAAACTGAATTGTATTGAGCATGCACTTTGCAGGCACAATGTCACATTAAGGTCTAAGCTTCCCTTCATCTCCAAGTCTCATATCAGAGGACAAGATACCACATACATCAATATCCACCTCAACATAGTACTGTGCAAAAGTCTTAGGCACCCTAGACTTTTCAGATTGAATAAAATTACTTGAGGCTGTCTGGAGATTACCTGGAGAGCAGGGCCCTCTTTCAAATACGCCACTAACTCGGTTAGGCCGATTTGATTGTTGATGTTTTGGGATAAAGTCAGAACATTTGTTTTCATAAAGGGATTTCACAATTTAGATGGTCTTGTTGCTGGGGACAACAGTGTCTTAAGCACAAACCTGCAAAACCCCAGGTTTAAGGTTAAGTTAGGAGGATAACATGTAGATAGCTAACAAACCACCTGGTGAAATCAGACTCAGAACTGAGCAGAACTGTGCTCAGCTTTTGTAGGAGAATTTAATTTATCAGATAATTTGACAATAGATGCATCACATTGATCTACATTGCTCAAGCGATGTATATGAAATAAGGCCCGGCACAGCCAAGTGGGACAGCCAAAGTCGAAGAACTGTGGCCAAACAACCTAATTTAGAGCCATTTTCTTATAAAACTGGGGACGTGTACCTAAGAGAACTGATGCCGTTTTAAAGGTGAAGGGTGGTCACTATTGGGGAATATTGATTTTATGGGGAATATAACGAATTATCGGCTCATGAAACTTTTTCAAAGAAACTTTTAATTGTTGTTTTTGAAAGCATCTTCACTTAACAATTAAAACAAAATATACATACATATTTTTTTGCTTTACATGTGCCGAAGACGTAATGTGCGCATATACAATAATTGCACTTACCTGACTGTACAGCACACCTGTAGTGGTATTTATTGGGGCAGCCTTTGAAAAAACAGCCCAACGTGGCCCCATGTTCATGGCAGGTGGAACAGACCTGAAAAACCATGGAAACACCCGAATAGACCCACACTTTCTGTAACGAAGAATGTTCCACATATGTTGAGCCTTAACGGACCACTTTCTACATCTTATCTCTCTGGGAAGGCAGATGGGATCTAATTGAATAGACCAAGACATTTCACTTGACCTTTTCCTTTTTAATGAGTCTAGTTCCTATATGGACTTCTAGTTTGCTCATGAGCCAGAAGGAACTACTGCATTTCTCAATTATGCTCGAAAAGCTCAGGATGTTAGTTGGTAAAAAACTAGCATTTTCCTATCAAGTGAAATCTTACCGTTCCTTGTGCGAGCCGGACTGCCTCTTCCAGGCCGTACAGCCTCCCTCTCACGAGGAAGACGCCCATCGACCATACGCCGCAGTCTTCATGAAGCCAGAAGTCCCTGGAGACCTGCGCCTGTGTCGGGGTGCTGTGCTTGTCGCTGTGGTTGGACACAGGGCAGGGCGTTTTGGCGACCGCGCCTGGCAGGCTGTCTTCATCGCAGACCCATCGGCACTGAGCCGCCACCGCCGCCTCTCGCTTCGGCCCATGGGGCTGTGCGCTCCCCCCCTCCACCGGCTCGCTCTTCCCTGGACGCCCCTCGTAGGAGGAGTCCGAGTCGCTGCAGGCCTCGCGGCCTTTGGGGCCCTGCGGCTCAGCGGGGGCCCCGGGTCCTTGCTGGCCCTCGTGGGGACGGTACGGCCCATGGAGGTCGCCCAGATCCAGGGCCCCCGATGAGCCGCTGCAGAGGCAGCACACCTGGTCCGTGCGCCGCCGTTCCTCCGGGTCCAGACGACCCAGCTCCAAATACGACGAGCCGGGAACCGTGCCAGTCACCAAGCCCTGACCCATCTGCCGTGGCCGTCCCTTCTTCAGATTGCCAGTCTCCTCCTCCAGGTAGTTGATGACGGTGTAGCTGGAGTACTCCTTATTCTCCAGGTGCACGTACGGCGCGAAGGAGACAGCCCTGGAATCTCTCTTCTCCTCCCTGTAGCTGGCGTACTTCAGCTTGATTTCTGGCTCCCGTGGGGAGAAGGCAGAGGGCTGGCTGGCTGGCTTGTACTTCTTTCTCTTTTTACTGCAAGCACTCTTTTGCGCAGCTTTGCTGACCGTCCTCGACCGTTTGGCGTGACCCTGCTGCGTTTTTTTCGGCCTTTTAGCGGTTTTCACAATTTCTTTCTGCGGGCAGCCGCGGGGTGGGGAACCGCCTGCCTGCCCCTTCTCCATCTCGTTTGGGGTGGACGACGTGCTGCAGTTGTGAGAATTGGAGAAGATCCCATCTTCTGAACCTGAGGTAGACGGCTGGCTCTTCTGCCTGCTGGAGCGGAGGTTATTGCAGTGGCCGTCTGGCAGAACTGCTTCAGTCAGGTTGCTCGCCTCCGCCTCGGAATCGCATGCCGAATCACTGACTGAATCTTCTCCGTCCGAAACTGCAGGATGGTCCGCCAGAGTTTCGGGCTCAGCACACGGTTCCACAGACTGGGTGTGACTGGATGACTTGGACCTAAGTGGGGTAACATTCCCAACAACAACCTCCTGCCTCGCTGCACGAGGAGGTTGCTTCTTCCTTCCAACTGCTCTCTCTTCCACTAGCGTGTTCCCGTTCAGACGCTCCTCAGGCCCCTTCTGCTCCGTCTTCTTGGTGGCATGAGTCAGCTGCTTTTTTTTTGATAGGCACTCTTCTTGCACTGGTGACTTCCTGAACGACTGCGGTAACCCTCCTGGCAATACTGCTAACCTGTTGGTAACGGGAACCTCTATGACATCACTATCATCACTACAGCTGTCTTCTGGAGAGCTGCTCACTTCCACAAACTGCACAGTGAACCGACAGCCTTCCCCATCCGCCGACTTCACCCCGGACACGTCGGCAATGTCTTCCTCTGCGTAAGGGCTGTCAGAGCTGGGAGAGTTTAGGGTCTGAGGAAGACAGCCCAAGTCCTCCATTTCGTCTTCTGAGCTCTCAGCAGGGGACAAAGACTCATCCAAAGGGCTCATGAAGTCCTCATTTAATGAGCTATAAAGTTTCCTGGAGGTTCTCTTCCCCCGATGAGAAGACTCCCCTCCGCTTGTTCTCTGCTCCACGCTAGGTCGGAAGTTTGAATACTTGCCCATGCAGGACTCTGCATCCCAGAAGACACCGTTTGGAACCCCTCTTCCCAGATCTTCCCTGCACTGGGAGAACCTGCGCCCACCTTCCGCAACGCTGTCGACATGACAACGTTGAGGCCTCGCCGCTCCACCAGGTCCGAGAAATTCATGTTTCCCATTGAAGCCGGGGGCCTGCTGCGCAAGACGAACTATTCCACCCTGTCTGCCCTTAGCCCGCTCCATAGGCAGCACCTCAGAATAAGCCTTGACGTTCTTAGACTGTGATGCCAGTTCGTCTACGTGTCTGTTAGCTGCTTGCAAGCGACACCCGCCTCTCTCTCTGCCAGCTGCACTCACAAGTCTGCACCCCTTGGAATCAAGTGGGGAGCGCTGGGAGAGACTACCTGTTTGAGTTGAAACGGAATGGATCTTGGGAGCGATTTGGTCCTGGGTAGAATGAACATGCGATCTATTGATATAGGACAGTGTGACTGTAGTGTTGGAGAAGGCATTATCTGGCTGGACCTGCTGAGTGGACAGGGAATTGCGATAGGCGGCGGAGCTGTTCTCCGGGGGATCTACCCCTCTGCACCACCTGGGAGCCCTCGCCACAGGGCTGGAATTCATTGGGCTGTGGCGCCGTCTCGTTGACAGATCAAAAGCCGTGGGGAGGCTGCAGGTAGACGGAGACAGGGGAAGTCCATCATCCATCGAGTGGCCCTGAGATAAGGGGTCCATGTCAACTGTAAAGCAAGGTATAATGGGGCTTCAGTACTATTTTTAGACAATCCAACTAATGTTTCAAGCACAGCAACAGAAAATGGTAGGCCCAATGAAAATTAGACCACAAATATATATACATTTTTAAATGCTGTAATCTACCATTAGTTATTGTTGCGTTACCAGCGGTGCATGAATTACACTCGCTAAGCGACTTGTCTAACGTTAGGACGCGTTTAGCAAGTTAGCCGCTAGCTACAACATTAGTGTGAACAAACAATAGCTAGCTTCCGTTAACTACAAACACATTTTATATAACGTTAGTGCCTGATAAGTTAGCTTGCCAGCGAACGTTTTATAACCAGATTTCGCAACATGATAAAAAAAGGCGGGGGGGACAGCAGGCGGCACATCTACTAGCTAGCTAGCTAGCTATATCTTGCCCGATTGTCTGAGGAAAAACACAAGTTAAAACATTAGATTCACCCATCACCTGCCTCATCCAACCCGTTCTTTCGAGCTCGCAAACGTTAACTTAGCCATCCAACTTTACTTGACGTTGCCGGCTGAAGTTACCCATTAGCTAGCTAGCTAACGTTCGTTAGCTTGTAGCTACTTAGCTAGCTCATTTTGAACTCAATTTCGTCGCTGACCAAATAACTAGCAAGCCAGCAAGCCAACTATTGCATGTTAAATTCGTTAGGGGTCTAAAATCTCATTAAAGTAAGAGTGAACCGAGTGCTAATATGGTCGACATTTTCCCATCTCCAGTCTCTTTCCAGCTAAGGTTAGCTATCCTACCTCTGGTTCTATTGTCAGACCAGCAGCTAACTTAGCTGTTAGCCAGCTAGCATAGGCCCTTCGCTGCTGAAACAAAAGAAGCTGCGTTCATTTAGCTAGCTACGTTAGCCAATCTGTGTACGTTAGCTAAACAAGAAACTTACCGATACCTGAAGCGGGGATTTAAAAATAAAAAGGATTGAAGCTGAAAACACCGTCACCGCTCATTTCTTTGGAAATTCTGTTTCCCAACAACCTAAATATAAATGTCTGAATAGCTTCTTCTGATAGAATGAATACAATGAATAGACAAATCAAGCTAGCATGCTAGGCTCCAACAGCGTAAAATACTTCCTGAAAACACCAGAGTAACTAGTAGAGCAGAGAAGCAGAGCCCTTCCCGAACAGGCCACCAGTCAGCTGGTAGCCATATCCTATGGCATCATGGGAAATCTATTTTACAGAAAGGTTAAATAAATTTTGGTTTTTAAAAATGTATTACAATAAGCGGTGGCTTACCTTTTCATAATGTAGGCTAATTCTGAGTTGTAGTTTAGTTGTGAGCTACTTTGAAACGTAAAGCCCAGTAACGTTACGACCGAAAGCTTCTACATAAAGTTAAATAACAGCAGGACTCTTGTCTGTTGCCTATGTATCCATATTTCTGCCTTCTGTGAATTATTATTATTTACACTTATGCTATAATCCTGTCCTCTTCAACACTGCCTGTTATCTTCTATATATGACTGAGGAAGCGTGTGATTCGGACACACATATATCACAGGCCAGAATCATTCAACTCCAAAGTATGCAGCTGGATGGTGAGAAGGTTGTCCTTGGTACTGACACAAAAAAGCTCCAGCTTCTCTAAGAGGATATAAAGAATGACTGTAAATAATGATTTTTCATAGGCATTGAATTTGTAATAAAGACCCTTATAACTGGAACAAGTGTGAAGTGGTTTCCTGACTGCAATCTCTTTACTACAAGGGTGGATTTGACCGTCTCAAACCTAGCACTATCAAAATTTAGATTTCAATATTTGAAAGTTTTGCGATTTAAAGTGACAGTTGAAACATATTTACTGATTATAATCCAGCAGCTGGCTGTTTTTTAAATATACACCTACAGAGTAAGACTTCATTCAATTCATTTGACACGCCATTTTGTTGTCCTCGTAAGAAAGTAACTAGCTTTCTCAATTACTTCAGGAAACAGTAAGTCTAAGCTTCAAGAAACACTTTCTTTTGTCTTTTACAAACACCTTTGCTACCCAGAGGAGTTCTATAACAAAACAAAGACATTAAATTGTTATGCTAAATCAGCAGACTATTCACCTAGAAACTCATTCAGCGATCAGCATGTGACTGCTGGGCTAATACTACAGGAATCATTGTAACTGGCAGCACAGTGAGACGTCAGGGAGGATGTTAGCAAATGAATGTACCACCATCAGGAGATGTAAGTGCTCTAAAATCACTTTTCTAAAAGCTGGTGTGTTCGGTGTGTCCAGAACTGGGCACATACTCAAACAGCTTTCATGTATATTTAACAGGGATGCATAGACTGGGGTTGCAAAATTTTTTTCAAGCTTTTGCAATCAGAAGGAGCATCGGAGGAAAAAAGATTTGAATTCGAATTTTGAATACATTTGAGAAAAGAGCAATACAAAGGTTAATTTACATACATCAGATCTCACCAACAGCTCCTTAAATAGAAACGTCCCCTTCTGACCCAGGAACGACAGCATCATCCATCCATCCATCCATCCATCCATCCATCCATTATCTTAACCCGCTTATCCTGAACAGGGTCGCAGGGGGGCTGGAGCCTATCCCAGCATACATTGGGCGAAAGGCAGGAATACACCCTGGACAGGTCGCCAGTCCATCGCAGGGCACACACACCATTCACTCACACACTCATACCTATGGGCAATTTAGACTCTCCAATCAGCCTAACCTGCATGTCTTTGGACTGTGGGAGGAAACCGGAGTACCCGGAGGAAACCCACGCAGACACAGGGAGAACATGCAAACTCCGCACAGAGAGGTCCCAGCCGACGGGGATTCGAACTCAGGACCTCCTTGCTGTGAGGCAGCAGTGCTACCCACTGCACCATCCGACGACAGCATCATAGTAAAATAAATTTATCAAAACTGGTCAGAAGGTGCATTCATTTATTCAAGGCATGGCAGTGGTAAGTCGGGGTTTACAAAAACCAACACTTTCCCTATACGCACTCACACTCAAAACTAAACTTACTTACGGAGATATTCAAGAGTTTTTAAAGCACTGAATAGGATTCATTCCCCCCACGGAGCTTTGCAAATTCACAATCAAGACAAAACAAACAAATCTTTCTTAAGAATTTGCGTCATTCTCCAGTACACCCCCCCCCACCCCCCCCTCCACATCCAGGTGTCAGAAGAGTGCAAGTAAAATACATTGATATTACTTGTCAGCACTGTTGCTACAGTAACACCTCATTTCATAACAATTGTATACATAACAAGAAACACCTAGTTAACGCAACCCGTTTATATTTTATTAATCAGTACTTCAAACTTAATTTACCATGGTGTTTGCTAAAGTAAATTTAATGAACCAGAATAGAGCCATACTTGGAACAGAGGATTTACATTCCGACAGACATTATTTACATAATTGAACCAATTAAAATAATTCCAATTACAGGTGTTTTTTTTTTTTTGGAGCATTGCTCTTTTCAGAGGGATCACACACAAATGTAACTCATACTCATAATACACATACATACATTTATTTCTATATTACACAAACATGTACAACGCTTTATTAAAATGTAACTAAATCTAAAGGAAACTGCTCTCAAAATGCTTCTCACATATGTTCTACTAAAATGCTAAGACTAAACCCAATCAATAAATATGTCTATCTTGTAGTCTGAAATCTAAAATAACTGTCTCTGTTTATAGTTATTTTGTGTTGGATATACAGTATATGCAATTCTACTGTTAGAAACCTGACAGTTGACAGCATGATGAAGCAATATTATTACTATTTTTTGTACATTTTCATTCCAAAATCTGTCATTCACTGCGTAAGTTTGATGGTCAGTTAAGCAGAGAAAAATATCCTAAAAAGGTAGCTCACTTTGTGAGGTCTTTGATATTCTTTCTGTTTCAGAGTTAGTTTTATTGGCCCAGACAATCTTTTTGATAAAGATGAAGGACATTATATATATTTACAGATGATTCTGATGACCATTTGGGGGTTCTTGGTCTAAAGCAAGAACATTCACTTGCAAGTACCTCCAAAGCAAGCATGGACAGTGATGTAATGCCTCCAGAGGTGTTATGTGCGTTTGGAGAATTACATTTAATCTGCTATCTTTATGCCACAAACCCACCCAAAACGCCCCTACACTAGCCACAGTAAAGCGGACTTGTCATTCGAAAATTGTATAAGCAGCCTTCATTTTACGGGAAAAATGTCTGGGCCAATCCTAATTACATACATAAAACTAAAATGGAGAAGAACCCCATGAAGGGAGCTATCCCTTTCAGGAGGAAAAAACATTTTTTAAAAGCTTTCTTGTTTTCATACGTGTATGGGTTAATGAGGAAAAAGGTGTACCCAACGCTGTACAGAGGGAACATATTCATTCCGCACTGGACAGAGCGCTCTCAGCATTGTGGTTAGGGTGGGCCAGGCTGGTGCCTGTTCCTGTGCCCCTTCACGTCAGCTTCCTCAGAACTCATGCCTGTGGTACATGTCTGGATCGTAGTATTTGGTGACGACCACTCTGTTGGCGAATTTCCGACCCGTCAGTGCCTGCATGGCCTTCTGACAGTCCGCCGCGGAAACATACTCCACAAAAATCTACCAGGAAGAGAAAAATTTATAATTAATGCGCCACACAAATACTGTGCTAGTGCCTTCACTAAATCTTCAATGCTCTACACTGATACAATTTGTAACAAGATCTTCCCCACACCATTGGTGTATGCATGGATTGATTACTTCAACAGTATTCATTTCAATGTTATCAATTCAATGGCTTTTCAACTCCTTTCATGGTCCCATTCTCCCTGAACTCAAGGACAGATAGATAAGAGCTGTATGGTTGGCGGTTTTGTAGTGTTGCAGACCATCAATGATGAGATATGGGTTCAATATCTCTGAAAATTTATTCTGTCCCAGGATCTGCTCTTTCACCTTCATTCAAAGCCCCAAGCATTTGGAGTAGAATGCAAATTATTATCCAGGAGCCAGGCTGAATAGATATGAAATGTGTACAAGAAACATTAAAGATAATCGTCAATCTTTCTCAGCAAAAACAGATTATACTTTTCTAAGACCTTGAAGAGATTGGTCTGGGGAAGGAGTGTGTGGAAGAAATAAATGCTATTCAGCATCACCCATTCATTATCTTAGCACTGAGGTATATCTATTCAAACCACAAATGCTTTTCATATCTACATCTTAAGGGTGGTGGGTGCTTTTCAGCAAAGCTCTGAATACATTCAGTGAATTAGCCAGAGTCCTGCACCATAGACGTAGAATTAGAAACACTGTTCAACTGGATGCTTGTGCCCCATGTATGTGACAGCTTCTAGGGCAGCACGGTATGAGGAAAATATGCTAAATCTGATAACGTTGTTGAATATTGTGATGACAATAAATAAACAAATATTGAAGTGTGCACAATTCTAATGTCTTTGTGCTTCAGGTACACTGTGAACATAGACCCCAGACAATGAATAGCCTATGCCCTCCAAATAAAAAAATAAAAAACAAAAAAATGTATTTCCAACATGCTCTTACTGATACAATTGCACATGAACAGGCAATCAATTTAACAGAACATCAATTTAAATAAATACTATTCATTGCAGTTCAAGCAGTCTTTTGCAATGTATTTATATCATATCTCGATGACGATAAATATTCAATACATCGTGCAGCCTTAACAGCTTCCATATGACACCCTGCCCACCCCCCAGCATAGCCTCTCACCTTCCCACAGCCCGGCACGTCCACCTCCACCCCCCAGCCTCTCACCTTCCCACAGCCCGGCACCTCCACCTCCACCCCCCAGCCTCTCACCTTCCCACAGCCCGGCACCTCCACCCCCACCTCCACCCCCCAGCATAGCCTCTCACCTTCCCACAGCCCGGCACGTCCACCTCCACCCCCCAGCCTCTCACCTTCCCACAGCCTGGCACCTCCACCTCCACCCCCCAGCCTCTCACCTTCCCACAGCCCGGCACCCCCACCTCCACCTCCACCCCCCAGCATAGCCTCTCACCTTCCCACAGCCCGGCACCCCCACCCCCACCCCCCAGCATAGCCTCTCACCTTCCCACAGCCCGGCACGTCCACCTCCACCCCCCAGCCTCTCACCTTCCCACAGCCCGGCACCTCCACCTCCACCCCCCAGCCTCTCACCTTCCCACAGCCCGGCACCCCCACCCCCACCCCCACCCCCCAGCCTCTCACCTTCCCACAGCCCAGCACCTCCACCTCCACCCCCCAGCCTCTCACCTTCCCACAGCCCGGCACCTCCACGCCGTCGACGGGGCGCGGGATCTCCACGGAGCGCACGTTTCCGTACTTGCAGCACTCCTCGCGGATGTCCTCCAGGATCTCCTCGTAGTCCTCGTCATCCACCAGCTCCTCGGGCATCACCATGTTCAGGAGGCACAGCACCTCCGTGGGCACGCCCGAGGTCTGCAGGCCCTGGAGGCCTGGGACCTGCAGGGTGACTGGGGTCTCCATGATGCAAGTCTGCCGGGGAAACCCATCTATTCAGAGGCAGGCTTGATTATGGCTACAGATTTAGTCAGGTAAATTATGCAACTGTACAATGCAAGGCAACTAACAACAATCTAAGAACCTGTCTTCAATGCTTTTAAAATGTTACATTTCTGTACAACCCATGAATTAGTTCCGAAAAACATAATTCCTCTGAAAATGGAATATTGTACTTTGTTCTTGCAGCCTTCCCAGTACTCAGTGAAACCCATTTATGGATTAAATAGTGTATGCTCTTCAGTTGTCCTTGTAATTGGATAAGTACTGGTAAAAGGAGCCATGCTCACAGGATTAGCATTCTTAGCTCCCACGCTTGCCCTCTGAACGATCAGCTTTTTGTCCCCAAGTTGCATGCCATTGAGTCCTGCCACCGCCTGAAAACACACACACACACAGACAGACACAGACACAGATACACACACACACACACACAGACACACACAAACGCACACACACACACACACAGACACACACAGACGCACACGCACACACACACACAGACACACACAGACGCACACGCACACACACACAGACACACACAGACACACACAGACACTGTTAGCAACCAAAAAGAGTTGGACATGGATAATGTGAAATAAGAAAGTGGTGTTACCAATGAACATCTATCCATCGTCTCAACTCTCAGTATTAAGTGTGGTGGAACATTTGCTTATCTTGATTTTGCAGACATTTGCAGACAAAAATCTCAATTATCTGTAATTCTTTACATTAGCAGGATTACATGACATTACATTATTTGCATTTGGCAGACGCTGTTATCCACAGCGATGTACAGTTGATTAGACTAAGCAGGAGACAATCCTCCCCTGGAGCAATGAGTTAAGGGCCTTGCTCAAGGGCCCAACGGCTGTGCGGATCTTATTGTGGCTACACCGGGGATCGAATCACCGTCCTTGCGTGTCCCAGCCATGTACCTAAACCACTACGCTACAGGCCGGAATACATGTCGAGCAAATACATTTGAAAAAAAGACACATTATTGGATGACCCAAGACTATTTACTTGAAAATGACGAGTTAAGGAGACTCCATTACTGGCCAATCATACCTGGTCAGTCGCACTGATATCTACATATTCACAAAAGGCGTAACCTTTGGACAATGAGGTGGCACTGTCCTTCACAAGGTTGAAAGCTTTGAGGGGTCCGAACGAAGTCAAGAGCTCCTTGACCTGCACAAGAGACCGAGACAAATGAAACAATCAGCTTTGCCAAAGCAGCCATCTTGAATTACTTGCATTACATTGTTACAGTCCTACCCTATATTGCTGGAACATTCCAAACCGATAAAGGCCAAAAGTGACACCAATATTGTGAAACCTGCTCTGTGTCTTTCAATGTGCCAGCTAAATAACTATTAATACGAATTTAACGAAAGGGAAATCTTGCCATTTCGCAAAACAAGGACACAATAGCCTTGTAATGTTCTTATCCGAGGGCATATACTTCACATGTTGTTACCTTATCATTCATGTAATTTATATACTGTCATTTTGGTTTCATTTCACCTCAGAAGAATTATGAGATAAAGCCATGCTAGTATGAATGGCTTTGAGTTCATCTTGTAATATAATCTTCTTTCTAAAGAATCCTTAAAATAAACAGAACAATGAAGAAGAATGAAACAAAGAATCCAAATCGTGTTTACAATGAGAAACACTCAAAGGTAAACACAACTCTGATTAAATCAGCTCACTTAGCCCACTTTAAAATCATTGCACTGTTCAGTTAGTAAAGTCAGAAAAAAATTACCTCATTATGTTCAATCGAACAACTGTGTTAATTTGAGTTGAAAAAGCCAAATTTCAAAAACAAAATGGTAATACAACTATACGTACGATATACACCATAAAAAAATAAACCTCTGCATGACTTCATATTTCCTGCAGATATAAGAAAATGGTTTTTTTGTGTGCCGGATGTATTGGCTCCGTTTCATAAGAAAAGGTTGCAGAAACAAAATAAGAACGCACTTAGCAAACTAATAAATAAAGCACACAAATACACCCCAGTTACAAATAGAACTGATCATACTGTAAACCTGTAAACATACATACCTACGCATTTTATAAATGCTATTCAGCATTTACTTATCACACTTACTTATCACTTATACTTATCAAACCTTCATGAAAAAGCAGGCTTTTAGGTAACCCTTAATTTATAAATGTGTGTAAAAGAAAAGCCCCAAATATCAGACTTTCATAGTAATAAAGACATTCTCTGAAACCCCCCCCCCCCACCCCACCCCACCCCGCACAACCATAGGAACCAAGGACGTCACCCCGTGGGCCTGAGCGCACTCCATTGGGTGATGGAGAGAGAGAGAGGCGGCGAGAAGGGGGCCCCCTGCTGGCTGAGGGGTGTATCCGTGCGAGGGCCGGAATGTCTTACTTGCCTTGTGTTACATGTTGGCATGGCAGCAGTAGGTCAGTACTACTGAACAAATTATGCGCGAAGGCCTAACGATCTTACAGCCCCTAGCTGGGGACAAAGTGGGGGAACAAAAATGAAAGAGCTGTGAGTATCAGAGCAGTTGGAGTGACTGCATAAAATAAATAAATAATGAAATTATGAAATATAATTAACACCAGGGTACAATCACGCTGTTCGATCTCAACTTACATTTAACAATGAATTTGAAACGATTCCAATTCCAACGAACAGCATAACTGCAGAACAGTGACATTCTTGCACGTTTCTTTTGGAACTTAAATCTTAAGATGGAGCACCGTCAATTATTTTTTTGCATTTGGCCTACAAAATACCTTGATTTGTAATTGTATGAGAAATTTTACACTGGCACCCAAACCATGTGTAAGTATGTGTATGGTAAAATATTACTAATGAAAAATGTATGAATCCTTTTCAGCAGCAAAAGTATTTTTTGTGCATCAGGGGTGCCAATATTTCTGGAGCCCACTGTATATAGATTGATCACTTCTAAATGACTATCTTTAAAATGGGGATCATGTAAATAGTAGAAGTTTACATGCTAATATCATCATCTATATGATGAGATTTGTAACTGGACCATAATCTGGTGAATGCATTATTCTTGGGGTACATCATCTTTATTGAAGGAATCTTGCATTACTCCTTCAAACTTATCAGCATTTGTATGGATATAAATCGTTCCACAGTAAACACGGTTAACCACAAGGTAATGTGAAGCTACCCTAAACAGCTCCTGTGTAATCTCTGTTTCAGAGATATTTACTCAACTTTTTGAGAGAAAGATGTCTGCTGACTGCATGGCAGTAAACCACAAGCTGTGTATACAGCCTCTGTATTGTTTAGACACACAAACAGATTTCACATTACAGACACAAGTAATCCAAGGCAATGCAATTTGGAGAAAAGAGGGGGAAAAAACCTGCAGGAGAACAATTATTATCCGTTAATTGTGACGGGCTTGAATGTGCAGGGTTTGGGGACTGAGTTTGTGATCGGAAGGTTGCCGGGTCAAATCTCTGCCTGTGCCCTTGAGTGAACTTCACCCGAACTGGCACTGGCAATATCAGCAGGTGTGTAAACATAAGCAATGAAGCGCTGCAGGATAAGGGTGTCCGATAAGAAAATAAATTATAGCGATGCTATCACAAATCACGCTTTTTATCCTCAGACAGTTTGAAAAATGTTTTGTTTTTTTTATCAATGGAAAAATATAAATGATAAAGAGCCAGCAAATTTTCATTCTCATTCAGTAAAAACGTAGTTTATCTTGATAGATCCATCATCATCATCATCCTATCCACTTATTGTGGAAATAATTAAATGATGCAAAGGTAGAACTACAGTGTTGGTATCTGGTGACGAATAGTCTATCATGGCGTGGTTTCTATACATGGTGGGGAATCCCGTTTCACTTGGTGTCGTTTTAGCGAGTATTCGCTAACCCTCCATGTTTTGAAAAGAACCACAATGGTCGACGCTGCTATGAGCACAATTTCTAGCTCCAGGAAGAAGGAGAGCGAAAAAGACAACCTTATACCAAGTGTGTGATTTGTGTTATTTGTGTCAGAGAGAGTGATAAATGTAAGAAGTCAGACTTGGCAGAAAGGTTAAGTACCTGATCATCATTGAGATAGTTAGGCAGTCCACCGATGAAAAGTTTGTGCGGGGAGTCGGGGACCACCGTGGAAACCACACCTGCACAAAACAACACATAAAACACAGCAATGCTTCACAAACTACTCCACGTAATGGCATGCTGAAGAACTGCATGCTCCCATTTTACTGCACAGTATGCAGCCGGGCCCATATTAATGCCATCAACTATGCTTTCTTAAGCATTAGAACACAAAATTAAAATTATCTGTAATTGACTGTACACCACCACACTGTGGTCCAGAGAGTGGATCTTCAAACATGACTCAACAGAAGCACATAGCCTAACGAAAGAAGAAAGAGATGACAATACACCTCATAAATCTACAGAGGGGATATATATGTTCTGTATGTTGAGGGCTCTCTGTACAACAATGGTGTGTATTAAAAGCCATGGTGTATTAATACTGTAATATGGTATACTTAAAAATTCTGTTTCACAGATACAAGATAGGTAAGTACAAGTCCAGTAATCTAGTAAAATGAACTCTGAACAGCATGGGTGTCGAACTCCAGTCCTGGAGGGCAGCAGGGTCTGCTGGTTTGTTTTAGCACAGGAGATACATTTCAAAATCTTTCATTGGCACATACCTTGTTCTCAAGGCCTTAACTGGCTACACATTGAAAGGAAACCACAAACACCTGTAGACACTGCGGCCTTCCTGGACTGGAGTTTGACCCCCCTGCTGAACGGTATCATCAGCTATGACTATTTAGGATGTTTGTATTGAATATTGCGCTAGTTGACCCTTGGAAAAGACAGACGCTGCATTCAGAATAAGCAGAGGTAAAGCAGGGGTAAAGCAGAGACAGTCCGTCACCCAGACCTGGGACATGGAAAGCCGGCTGCTCCGAGATGCCAGGGAGCGGGCGGTAGTCGTGTGGCCTCCTGATTTTTAAAGACTGACCCTGGAAGATGATGCCGTCGAAGGCCATCGCTTGCGTGGTTTCATCGACGGAGCGAAACTGAATTCATATTGGGGAAAAAATAGAAAACTGTAAATTACTTACAGCGTAGCCCAGGAACACATTACAGAGGGAACACTACGCTGTAAATCTCATATTGACTGCCCTTCACATCACAGGAGGTAAAAAGAATATGGTTAAATGATAGAACTGCAGTGCTATATTCATTTACACTACAACGATTACACAAAAGAACAGAGCAAAGTCACAATTTCACCAGATAAAACTGCCATAGAGCTGTAAAGACTGATCAAACTGTTCTTCAGCTACAGCAGACAGAAAGCCCAGGGCTGTTTGATAACCGGTGTGGACAGGGCTCTTGGGACAGCATATCTAGCTAATGCACTAACCCTCGAAGCAGAAATGAGCTCTATGCTTTGGAGCAGAATCTGAAGGGAGAGGGGGTTCCTGTGGGCAGGTTATTCCCCCACCTTGCTGCACAACAGTGACCCCTCTGGTTGACTGCGATTATTGCGATTGTGATCTTCCTGTGTCAGGCGTGGCAGTGTGGTGTCCTCTATTGTGAAGTAGCTGCTTAACTCAGCAGAAAGTGTTTCAGATCATTGAACAGATCAATGGAATAGCGCCAGTGAAACATAACGGTACAATGGCTATGGAGCTAGGCTAGCAACTCCACGACTGTAGTGGGGAATTTCTGTTGTACCCTTGATCAATGTACTTGTATTACAGGTGGGCAACTAACAATTGAGGGAGAGAATGAACACAATAGCTGAAAAGGTGTTTTAAAAAAATATGTATTTCTGATGTTTCCCTTTTTCTCCCAATTTAGTAGCCAATTGTACCCTCCTCTAATTCAATTCAAGTTAGTGTTAGATACACCATCCACACCCCGCCCCTGGTGGAAGAGTGACGTCTTGGCCTTCTTCAAGACGTCTCATCTCTCTAATAGTTTCCGTGGTTCCAAGGCGTCCGAGGCGCTTATTGTACGGCGAACAGCTAACCCTGCCAAGACCCTCCCTCTGGAGCGGCAAGCCAATTATGCCGCTCCACGTGAGCCGGCCAAACTTGGCTTTTGGCAGGACCAGGAATCAAACCCCGGTCCCTAGTGTGCAACCGCAAGTCTGCTGCATCTTAGCCTGCACCGCGGCCCCACCGAAAAGGTGGTTTAAAAACAATGACTTTGATAACGTTTTGAGTGATGTTGCTTCGGCTATTTCACAGCTGTAATGATGAGGCTGCTCACCTCTAGGAAAGCAAAGTTCTTGTCCTGGTTAATCTGCACAGCGAGAACAGGGTTGCTGGGGGCCTGGGAGAGCCCTGCAAGCCGCATTTGGGCATTAAAGAAGTCTGCCATCGATTCCTGGAAACGGACACACAAAAAACTGTGTTCAGACACCAAAATACTCACCACCTACATATACTTTTTTTTTTAAACTGGAATTTTGAATAATCTATTTGGGGCTATTCTTGCAGTTGTTGTTGCTATCAAATGTTGTGCTTCAAACTAGCATCTAAAAATGCTAGCACTATATAACAACATATTTCAATAAATGACATCTCGAATTTGTCTCTATAAAAAAACTGTTTTTAAATTTTTTTAGTCTTAATTAAAATTTTGCAATTAGAGCTATGTGTAAAATCCTGTGGGAAGTGGAATGCATCTGACATTTCTGTATTGCCATGACTAGACAAACCCGTGCTATAAAATGTAAAAGAGAGAAAACATCAGCCGGTGAAATGTTGGTCTAAAGATGTCTTAAATATTTAAAGGCCCAGGAAGTTCACCTCAGTCACCCCAAAAGGAATATTGCCAACATAGAGTCTTCTGGCCTGCCTGGTCATCTGGCTGCCCACCATTGGCACCTGTGTGGGAGTTACTGCTACGCCACTGGTGGTAGAGGTCGCCAGCAGAGCTATGGTGGGGATCTGCCCGGCAGCTGTGAGTGTGAGTGAGAGTGAGAGAGAGGGAGAGAGAGAGGAGGGAGGAGAGCGTGAGACAGAGAGAGAGCACGAGAGAGACAGATAGGAAGGGGGAGAGTGAGAGACAGAGAGAGAGAGAGAGAGAAACAGAATGTGAGAGAGAGAGGGGGTAGAGTGGGAGACAGAGAGAGAGAGGTAGGCGGAGAGCGAGAGGAAGACAGAGAGAACGAGAGGAGGGGGGTAGAGCGAGAGATAGAGAAAGAGAATGAGAGGAGGGGGAGAGCGAGAGACAGAGAGAGAGCAAGACGACGGGGAGAGCGAGAGAGAGAAAGAGAACGAGAGGAGGGGGAGAGCGAGAGACAGAGAGAGAGAGCAAGAGGAGGAGGGAGAGTGAGAAAGAGAGAGAGGAGGGCAGAGAGCACGAGAGAGAGAGCACAAGAGAGACAGAGTGCGAGAGAGCGATTGTAGTAACATGACATTGTAAAAATATTCCACTTCAGTGTGCTGGAGAGGCCGGCCCCTTTTCCTCTGGGATTAGCATGGTTAAACAGGGTTGGGGTCACCATGACCTGACTGACTCTACAGCATATAAAGATCGATAGTCTCCCACACAGTAGCTGAAGGGTTTGTCTACAAAATAAAATGTTCAACTAATTACTTTGCGTAGAGTACCTTCTAGGCTAGGTAAAACCAGGACAAATATGGCAAGACTGCTACAAAATATTTTACCTTTAATATTGGTGATGTCTTTGGTATTTACTCTAGGTCATTTTGACCAACCTTTAATCAGACAGAGGACCAGGGCAGGTGCGCTACCTTGCATGGCCTTGTACTGCATCGGAGTGATGTGCTCGAACCCTGGGGGGGGCACGTCCCAGTATTTGCACGTTCTTTTCTTTCGCATCCTTCGAGGAGAAAAGCTGATAAAAAAACAGATTGTACAGAGTTCATCACTCACAGAGCACTTTAGATATTTTTCATACACTTTTTACTACTGCTGTAGCCTATCCGCTTAGACGTTTGATGTGTTCAGAGATGCTCTTCTGCATATCACACCTTCCTGTCAGCTTCAACCAGTCTGACTCTTCTCCTCTGACCTCTCCCATTAACAACGCGTTTTTGCCCGCAGAACGGCTGCTCACTGGATGTCTTTAGTTTTTTGCACAATACTCTGCACACTTTAGAGATTCTGACATTTGGTCTGAAAAACAACTGAACCTCCTGACCACGTCTGCATGCTTTTTTGCATTCCTGGGCCTCCTTAAGAGCAGGCCGGTTGGGAGTGGCTGAGCGTACCTGTGCTTCTTGTGGTCGCGGGAGCTGCTCCTGCGGTCGCGGCTCTTGCGGTCGCGGTCGTGCTTCTCGCGGCTGCGGCTGCCGCGGTCTTTGCTCCAGCTGCGGTGCTTCTCACCGCGGCCCTGGGACCCGCTGCGGCTTCGCTTCCTGTGTCTCTCCTTCTCCCGCTCTGAAAGGCAGGATGAGACACACTGTGCTATAGAGGGAGAGACCCAGGATGAGACACACTGTGCTATAGAGGGAGAGACCCAGACAGGATGAGACACACTGTGCTATAGAGGGAGAGACACCCTGACAGGATGAGACACACTGTGCTATAGAGGGAGAGACACCCTGACATGATGAGACACACTGTGCTATAGAGGGAGAGACACCCTGACAGGATGAGACACACTGTGCTATAGAGGGAGAGACACCCTGACAGGATGAGACACACTGTGCTATAGAGGGAGAGACACCCTGACAGGATGAGACACACTGTGCTAATGGGGGAGAGATACCCTGACAGGATGAGACACACTGTGCTATAGAGGGAGAGACACCCAGACAGGATGAGACACACTGTGCTATAGAGGGAGAGACACCCTGACAGGATGAGACACACTGTGCTATAGAGGGAGAGACACCCTGACAGGATGAGACACACTGTGCTATAGAGGGAGAGACACCCTGACAGGATGAGACACACTGTGCTATAGAGGGAGAGAGACCCAGACAGGATGAGACACACTGTGCTATAGAGGGAGAGACACCCTGACAGGATGAGACACACTGTGCTATAGAGGGAGAGAGACCCAGACAGGATGAGACACACTGTGCTATAGAGGGAGAGACACCCTGACAGGATGAGACACAATGTGCTATAGAGGGAGAGAGACCCAGACAGGATGAGACACACTGTGCTATAGAGGGAGAGAGACCCAGACAGGATGAGACACACTGTGCTATAGAGGGAGAGACACTCTGACAGGATGAGACACACTGTGCTATAGAGGGAGAGACACCCTGACAGGATGAGACACACTGTGCTATAGAGGGAGAGACACCCTGACAGGATGAGACACACTGTGCTAATGGGGGAGAGACACCCTGACAGGATGAGACACACTGTGCTATAGAGGGAGAGACACCCTGACAGGATGAGACACACTGTGCTATAGAGGGAGAGAGACCCAGACAGGATGAGACACACTGTGCTATAGAGGGAGGGAGATGGGCCTACAATACACCAGAGGCTGAGGCTGCCTCAGTAAAATTTACGGTGGAAGTAAAATACAACACTTAGGGGTATATTTGTTATTAAATTAAGCTTCAGACTGGTTGAAACTGACAATGCAACACCACAGACACCGTACAACCTTTCAAAGCACTTGTATTTCAGTTGATTAGTGTCAACTAAAAGTAATTATTCGGTAGCACAAGTGTCAATGGGGTGAGATATAATGATGTCCTTCATACAGTATATTATTCATATTTCTTATTGTTTAGTGTCCCCAATGCACTGAGATAGAGTACTCCGCAGATTTCTTTATTCCTAAAGAAACTGAAATGGACATTGTTGGAGATTATGTTCTCTTCAACCCACTCTCCCTTTCTGTTGCTATGTTACAGTGCAGAGAATCAGAGTTTTGTACTTGGTTATGTTCCTTCGCAAAAATATAAGATCTATGAAATTTGGAACATTTTGAATATGTCAGTCACCCTGTTTTAATTAAAGGTGTTACATTTCAGATCTTTGAGCGCCAGCTCTCCATATTTCAGGTTAGTCCCTGTGAAGTAATCCGGGTATTATTATTATTATTAATAATAATAATAATAATAATAATAATAATAATAATAATAATAATAATATAATAATACATTTTCTTTATATAGCGCTTTTCATCATACAGTGATGATATCAAAGTGCTTTTACAAAGGCAACAATAAAACAAGCAAAATGCAAACAGTGCAGTAATAGAATAGGGACACTGATACAAATGGGTTTTTAGCCCAGCCTTAATGCATCTTTTTCTTTTATTTTTTATGTTTTGGTGTCAACAGCAGGGAGAATGTTCAATGTTAAAGGCACTGTTCACTTTCTGGAACCTATTTGTCATTTCAGTTTTTAGGTAAGTTTTCGGCCCATTTTGTGTCTGGAATTAATGCAATTTTTAATACTTACAGAAGTTGACCTGTAGACTTCATAATAGCTAGTATAGGGGCTTAATGAAAAAAAAGCAACTCTAAATTATGCCCCCTGCGATGGACTGGCGACCTGTCCAGGGTGTATTCCTGCCTTTCGCCCAATGTATGCGGGATAGGCTCCAGCCCCCCTGCGACCCTATTCAGGATAAGCGGGTTAAGATAATGGATGGATGGATATTATGCTATATTACGCTATATTATGCCTCCAGGGTTAGTGTGTGAATGTTACCTGGTTCTTTTTCAAAAACTAGTTGGATAATGCAACCCGTGACCCAAGGAAAGAAGTGTCGGCACGATATAAAAATCAACATTCATGGAAAAAATAAAATAAAACAGTGAAGAATCACAATAGACTTATTGTGCTCATGTGTAAAACATCTGGAAACCGCAAATCGATTTCTAACTTTGGTGCACATAAGGGAGTTGGCAAGTTAGGCTAGTCTAGTACTTCATCAACTGCGGAGACACTGAGCATAAACTAGTCCGTTAGCTTGGGGGTGAAGAGTCAGCAGTCAGCTGCCTCGGATGCTGATGCTACAGCATTATAATAGAAAGCTATTTTACGTCACTACGACGTTTCTTTAAAAATTACTTAAACCGAATTTGGACCTTTTGCAAATAACCTTGCGTCCTCAGTTTGCTGTTTGTGATTAAGCCACTGAAAAGACTGCTTAGAACACAGATTATTTATATGTACACCAATAAGTGAAAATGGCCATCTTGAGTTCTTTATGCAAATAAAACAGGTACCTACAGCAAATCTAGGACAGCTTCTTACACAAGTTTGCTTGCCAGCTCCATCTTCAACTTGACTTGACAGCACTAAGACCGGCTGTCATAACAGTTTTCAGTTTTCGTATCCAGGTAGCTTTATAACTAACATAAACGTTACCCATCACCAGTTAACGGTGACAATAAGTGTCAGGGCGGGGTAATGTTAACTAATAGTTCACGAAATATTATCGCCACTGCAGTCTTCCAAGCTGCACGGCAAATGTGTTTCATGTTGCACCTGAACTGTACTAGTAACAGCCTCATGAACGATGCGGCATATCCAGCTAGCTGGCTGATTAGCTAACGGTCCAAGACAAGTAGCGCTTACAATATTGAACATACAGCCAACACAAATAGCACGCTCAATGGGATCGTTCAGTTGAGTAACTGTTAGCTTGCTGGTAAGCTAGCTAAATCAATGCATCTAATGTAATGTTAGCTACCAAAGGCCTTTCTCATATATCTAACGTAATGGGAAGCGAGCTTGCGCAGATTATTTTTCTATCTGCTAGTTTCAAATACATTTGCGAACGCCAGCAAATTATTGCACCACAATTTACAAAACACGCAAGTTTGCAGCCAGCTAAACTAAGCTGGCCACAACCAGCACTGTAACGACCTGTCTGGCTAACGTTAGCTAATAAAAACTATGGGTTCCGCTAGCAAATAAGCAAGCAAGCTAACGTTATAACGTTACGTGGTTAGCCGAGTTACCCATTTCACCTTGACCAAAAACTCACCCTGGCGGTTTTCGCTCAGCTGTTTTTCGAACTCGTCGAAATCGGACATTATTATTCCGATATTGTAAACGTGACTGTAGATTTTAGGGTCAGCCTTTAACCTAACAACCTAGTGACATGGGACAATTATTCCACCGAAACTGTCGCATCGACCGAAGTCGTTTCTTCTTCTATGGTTTTTATAGAACCAGTTCTCACTCGAACACAGAACTGTTCTGTGCGCCCGAATTACAGTAGGGTATATCCACAGAACTGTAAGATCACCACTTCCAATAGCCACCTCCAGTAGCCTGTTGTAGTATGCAAATATGATAACACATTTGAATCGATACAATATTTTAATAAAAATTAAAAGTTCAAATAGCCTACAGTCTAATAGGCTATACATTCTGAAAATGCAACAGGAGTGGACATCGTAACAGACTCTGAAATTGCATTGACAATAATGTCTGTGGCTATGACATGTCCCTTTATTTAGACTATTTATGGTGATGTTCTTTCGATTAGACATTAGTGTCGATTAGTTTCGGATTAAACTATTTTTTAAACATACATTCAATTGAATATTTTAGTGCTAATAACGTAATAAGTGATTTAGAAAACAACAATAATAGGGTACTGTTAGTGATAATATACTGAAATGTGCACAAACTAAAACATGGACAATTTTTTTTATAATGGAGGCAAATTTACATCTCAGGCAAACTGTATAGACAGTGGTCAGATCAAGAATTACATTCTAGCGCCACCGAGCGTCTGGCTGTTTGGTACCATGCACGGTATCTTTTTTCCATGCATATCTACTGCCTTTAAGATTGGGTTATGTGGTTGAGTACGTGGAGAGGGATACCTACGTGGATTTTCTGCCCGCTAGCAATCTATGAAGGCGAAGTATCTTATTATTCTGGTTTTAATTGGAATCAAGTGAAACTCATCCTAAGTAAGGTATTTTGTTCACCAGTGATATTTTCAATTAGTAGACTATTGCCTGGGCTGCCAATTCCTTTCTATACGGCGTTTAGTGTAAGGGTGTAGTGGCCACTCACTAGCAGGACAGTGTGTTTCAGTGGTTTAGACTTCACTGCGATCTAGCCCTTGTTAACGTTACTATGCAACTACATTATCCATGTTCCTTAGCGGTAATGATTTTCAGGAAGTGTTGCGAGAGAGGGTTCGTGTGTTGTGAGTTTTTGAATGAGAGAATGCAATAAACAACACGTTTATTTTCTCCGTCCACAAAAAGCCTCCTTTGCACCTTGTTGTTCCCATACTCCTACATGGGCATTATTATTTTGAACTACCTTACCTGATTTAATTACGAAATGAATTTGGTCACGCTGTTACATTTTCTTTGATAACTGACAGATATATGGCTGACTTTCATAGAAATAATTTCCCCAACTAACTATAGTGAGTACAATTTACGCACAACATTGCCTTGCAATACAACATGTGTTTCTTGTTCGTACCTCCACCATCTTTGCAACAGCACGTAATGTACTAAGCAGAACGGAACGTACACAACAGTACAGCAGCAAACTAGCTGACCAGCACCTTGCTGTAAGCATGGCGTCACGATTATTGGCGTCACGGTTATTGGGCTCCTATTCAAATGTACTGAAAGAAAATATTCTCGTGTACAATTTCAAAACCGCAAGGTCTGCATTGAGCACCACAGGTCTTGTAAGCAACTCTAAGATTGAACACGATAGACATCGAAAGTGTTTCACTCTCAGCCTGGGTAAGGATAAGGGCAGCATGCACGAGATTTTTTCGAGACTCATTTTGAAAACCATTAGCTCTGCAGTTTGGTGTCAACTCGTGATTACATGGCATTGTTCAGTAATATCATGCGTTAAAGCTCAATCGAATTTTGAGACTATAGAAATGTTTTCCCCTTAGGCCAAGTTACATAATCGTCCATTTCCCAACAGGAGGTCTGGAAACAGCCGTGCTGAGATATGAATTCACGGGGGACAGAGAAGTAAATTTGTTAACAACACAAGTTCCTGTGGCATTCAGGGGTAAAGGTGTCGCAGCGCTCTTAGCTAAGGTGAAGTAGCCTAAATCTACTGTACGAAAAACTTAATAATAAAGCTATTTAGAACTGTTCAGTAAGCCAACGCGATATGACGCATGTCGACTGTTATTGGTTATTGATAACCAGTGACGGCTATATTCGTCACAAATAGCCTGCATTTCTCTGTAGGAGAGAGTATCATCCCATTTGAAGTCATACAATTTCTGTGTATCTTTGGGTTGTTTTCTTGGTGTGTGTCAATAATTTGTGATTTTGGGGTATTTTTTCTTACTGTTGACAAAAACAACTTAAAAGTCTCTCTCTCTCTCTCTCTCTCTCTCTCTCTCTCTCTCTCTCTCTCTCTCTCTCTCTCTCTCTCTCTCTCTCTCTCTCTCTCTCAGAGTGCCTTGGACTTTGTTGTGGAAGAAAACCTGAGGGCACATATATCTTGTTGGTATATTAAGCAATACATAACTGAAAACCCAATGTCTGAGTATAAAGACAAAATTGTTACTTAGCAATGTGTGTGTGTGTTTTTGTGAATAGTACAAAATTATTTTATTGCAGGCTGTTATATTGCCGCCTCACAGCAAGGAGGTCCTGGGTTCGATTCCCCGTCGGCCGGGGCCTCTCTGTGTGGAGTTTGCATGTTCTCCCCGTGTTTGTGTGGGTTTCCTCCGGGTACTCCGGTTTCCTCCCACAGTCCAAAGACATGCCGGTTAGGCTGATTGGAGAGTCTAAAATTGCTTTGGGTGTGAGTGTGTGAGTGAATGGTGTGTGTGCCCTGCGATAGACTGGCGACCTGTCCAGGATGTTTTCATGCCTTTCGCCCAATGTATGCTGGGATAGGCTCCAGCCCCCCTGCGACCCTGTTCAGGATAAGCGGGTTAGGATAATGAATGAATGAATGATATCACATTTCACTGTAGAATTTCAAGCCCTGTGGGTTGTCTTATTTGTAAAAAAAAAAAAATGTTTACCAATTATTACATTGACTGCACAAAAAACTCTGGTACACACTTCACTATATAAAAATGAGCAGGTTTAAGTTATATGTTTAAGAAGATAAGTTGCATTGGCTAAAAGCATCTGCTAAATGACTAAATTCTAAATTATACGGTTTCACCACTACCATCATCATAATCAACATTGGTTTTGTGTACAGTTATTCAGTTAATTATGTGGCATCATTTTTAGTCTTGAAAAAAGTAATTTTCTTTTTCCTGTGCATTACCATGTCATATTCATAATACTTGCAAGGATGAAGTATTTAAATTAATCCCTTTGTTATTAACTTACATTTTTACTTTCTGATAATGCTCTCAAAGCTCCTTTTCTATGGCAATAATGTGCACTGCTGTGGGTGCAGTTTTGTTGCAGATCACACTGCATCCTCAGCCCCTGTTTCATGTTATTCCCTTATGTTCAATTATACTGAATTTTTGAGCTATGTGTAGATTGGAGAATACACACACTTCAACTTGCGTATCTCATTATAACTTATAACTGTGAGTCAGCAAGGTAGCCAATACCTACTAAGAGAAAGCAATACACACACATATATATATATATATATATATATCACAGTTTAAACGATGAAAATGGTCGTCAGAGTCCTAAAATCCTGTGTTTTCCTACTTGTAAGAAAAACAAACTAAAAGCCCACTTTCTTCACCAAATTTATTCTGTTTCTTTTCCAGTTTGGCTTGTTCCGTATTATAACTAATTTCATAAAACTCGGGAACAGGCCAGGTTATCAAGCTAAAAGCTAGAACTAACCACTGACACCATTTGGTGAGTAGGTGTAACTGCATATTTACAATATTGCAGAGAAGCATGAGGCAACCCCCCACCCTTACCTACCGAGGAGGGATGCTTGGTTACTCTGGGTCAGTTTGGTGATGGGGAAGACATGCATAATGACACAAGTACAAGTCTCACTTGCACTTCACTCACGGACAAAACCAAATGAACAAAAAATGAGACAGAATGACAAAAAAGAACAGAATGAATAAACGCAAGAGGATGAATTAGATTAAAATCAAGAAATAACATCTTGCAAATTAAAATAATGTTTTGAAAACATACATACATATGCATAAACAATTTCTGTTTAAAACGTTTGACTCAATGTGTACAGTGACATGGAGAATGTATTTAAAATATGCATTGATATTTTTGTACAGAGAATTTTGCACAAATAAGCTGGTTCACGTACTGTATAGGGGATCTGGACAAATTCCTGGTTTCTTCTGCTAAGGCAGAAACTCTGCCCCAGTTAATATTGTGGCCCTACTAACACATACAAAGAACATTATAATACCTTGTATGCCATGGGTGGCAAAACACATGCAGTTCATCTAATTAAACAGATCCTGCTGTTTGGTGAATCTGATTATGTTTAGACAACAGTACAGGTGAATGGTATGATGTAACAGGGAGTGAAATGAATATAGAGAAGAATCAGTTCTGTAGTCATTCTGATAATTTCTACAGGAAAGCATGAGTGGTACTTGACACTTGGTGCTTTATAGGTTGGGGGTAATATTTCCTCCACCAACCAACTGCTGTTTTTCATACCTGCATGCATTTCCATTAAATATTTTAGTGGTGGATTTTGCTGACATTCTGAGCAAGGCACTCCTGGAAATTGTATGTAAATTAACACGGAACCTCACTGGGGAAAATATCTGTGTTCAGTATACACTGGTATTTCAGAATCCAAGGCATGGTCTCAGTATATCTTTGTCACTTTGAGTCTGTTCAGCTCAACTGATTTTTAAATGGATTGTATACCTGCCCTGTGATTCTTTCAGGTCATCCAGAAAGGATCTGCACATCTGCCCAGCCATTGGACAGCATTGTCCCAACTTGCTGCTGTTTAGAAAACAAAGTTTCCAGATTCAAGAGCCTGGGAGAATAAAGCTTACTATTTCAAAGCTGAGGATCAGCACATTAAAGGAGTTAGCCTTTAACTGGTGCACCTTTTTACCATATGAAGCAAAAAAAAGCAGACAAATCCCAGCTACTGCAATGCAGGATACTAGTCCAAAAATGTGTTTGGAAACAAAAAAGCAGACAAATCCCAGCTACTGCAATGCAGGATACTGTTCAGAAAATGTGTTTGGAAACAAAAAAGCAGACAAATCCCAGCTACTGCAATGCAGGATACTGTTCAGAAAATGTGTTTGGAAACAAAAAAGCAGACAAATCCCAGCTACTGCAATGCAGGATACTGTTCAGAAAATGTGTTTGGAAACAAAAAAGCAGACAAATCCCAGCTACTGCAATGCAGGATACTGTTCAGAAAATGTGTTTGGAAACAAAAAAGCAGACAAATCCCAGCTACTGCAATGCAGGATACTGTTCAGAAAATGTGTTTGGAAAGAGCGATTCCATCAAAGAGTGGAAATTCCAGGGAGGTGGGATGAGCGATGAGGCTCCGGTAGATCCATCTTATCCTCGACTTCCAGGAAGACGGAGTCGTCGGGCGGCTTGCTGGAGAGGTCCAGAAGCTCCTCAGTGGCGCTTGGGGCAGTGCTTATGTACACGTCCCACAGCTGTGCCGGGGAGTTGAGCTCCATCAGCTTTTCTTCCAGCCTTACGTGCTTCTCCAAGATTCGCCGTTTCCGCCGAAACTCGATGATGGTCTTTGTGTAACGGTTCAGCGTTGTTACCGCCGAGGCCATACAAGCCGCAAAGGAGCTCCACGCCAGGCTGTAGCAGAGGAAAGAAGAGAGAGAGAGATAGAGAGAGAATATCAACAAAAATGTGCTGCCATTGCTGTCTTTCATTCTTCCTCAGATGGAAGATCTTTATTTTGTTCCCAGTTGTAGGTTCTCAGAAACAGGTTTAAAAATAGATATGTCACCATCAATTACAAACTGGACAATGAGGTCCCGCCCAGCTCTGAGTCCTCAATAGTAACCTGATATAAAATCCTGAAGTGAAGACACAAGCCAGTTGAATAATTACAAAATCATGTGAAGTTGAGGAACACTTACAGGTAGGACCAGCTGTAGTCCCAGGTTTTGGGCCTCCAGTCCTCTGGGCCCAGGCTCACGCTCAGCTGGAAGATTGTAGTGAACATCATGTGTGCTACCATCCCCAGCAGACCTGCAGCACCACAGGAGCACAGTCACAACCAGGGCCAGATCATGACGTTACATTATTGGCATTTGGCAGATGCTCTTATCCAGAGCGACGTACAGTTGATTAGACTAAGCAGGAGACAATCCTCCCCTGGAGCAATGCAGGGTTAAGGGTCTTGCTCAAGGGTCCAACGGCTGTGCAGATCTTATTGTGGCTACACCGGGATTAGAGCCACAAACCTTGCATGTCCCAGTCATTTACCATAACCACTACGCTACAGGCCGCCCTAGAGCTTCTGCAGTCAGTTTTGATGTTCACAATGGGCAACCCGATCGGCAATTTCCCATCGCCCTATGCTACCAGCCACAGGTGGCATCGGCACAGTCTGAATCAATCTGAGGCCGTGAGGCTCATCCAAGTACCACAGCGTGGTGACTTAACTGAATGAGCCACCCAGAAGCCTTTTCACAATTTTTCTAAATTCATAATATTGTCAACTAAACTATGAATGAAGAGATCAACAAAGTGGCAGACATAATGCTCAAGAGATGAATGAGACGAAATTGAAAGTCACAGCTAGGTGTTACCAAATGCACAATGTGTTACCAGTGGTGAATAAGGCAGCATTACCGGACAGGGCGGTGAACACAGCAGCAAAGGCATTCATCTTGAGTCCGTTCATGAGGTTGCAGCAGCAACACATTTCGGTACACATGAGGACCCCTCCCATGAAAAGCAGGCAGATGTACAGGCACTCTGCCACAATGCACAGCCACAGGACCCCTGAGGGGAGAAAAATAATAACCTTTAACCTTTGAACTGCTCTCCCCAATCTAATCGAGGTCATGACTGGGACCCCTGTCTTTTTAAAGAATTGTGGTGCACAAGAATATAAGTTAACAACAACTAATAAGATTCACTCATTCTTTGTTAATAATAATAATATAATAAGAAATATAAAAGTACTCACCTCTTTCATGTGCAGGCGCAATCTCTAAAAAATTTCTGCAGGTAAATCCTGAAAGCAGAAAAAATGGAATTGGTTAATACAGCAAATGTCCCATGTAAAAAGCGGACACTTATTTTAGTTTAGAATTATTTTAGTATCTACTCATCTGACCATATAGTGACATTTTAACAATAAACAAAATCAACTAATAAAATAATTTTATATTTAATCCGTAAATTTGCCATGTATAGAGTACTCAACCCCATATAGATTCTTGAGACAGTCATGATGTCTGGTGGTCAGTTTGCACAGAATGTACTTTGTAGAGTCTAATATTGCCCCTGGGTTCATTATCAACTTATTATTTGATAATGAGCCTTAAAAAAACCTAAAAACACATTTCAAGATGAAAATATTTAAAAAAATGTAAAATATGTTTTGTCCCACTTTAAGTTATATACTGAGAGTTTTTCAGTGAACAGTCATAAATGGCCTATAAGAAAGAGTGGTATGAGAGAGCTTGTGGGCATGTATATATGTGTATACATATCATAATATGCATCTTGGTGGGGTTGATCTGGGGATGTATCTCACCGATCATGTTGAAGCTCTGCTCGCAGGACACCCAGATCCCCGTGTGGAACTTGCGCATGATGAACTTGTCCTCGCCCGTCTCCCAGATGTACTGCACCAGACGGCTGTCGTTGAGGTTGGAGCTGTTGAAGCGGATGCAGTAGGTCTGCTTCACTGTGACGGGGCCCGCGCAGAAGGGCTTCACCACCTTCCTGGTCCCCTCGCACCAGTAGCTGGTGCTCACCGCGGACACGGCGAAGGTGAGCGCCACCATGTTGAGGGTGATGGCCAGGTAGGCTCTTTTCTGCCGCGCCATCTTCATGGCCCAGGGAGGGCAGGAGACTGGTCCGCTGGCCTGGGGATCTCTCTGCTGGCCGGCTCCTCAGAGTCGCATAATCTCAGATTATTTCTGCATTTCCCTGATTGTACACTGTGGCAGACTGAGCCCTTCTCCCTCAGCTCTACACTCAATGCACAGATGCTCTTCCCTTTACTGCCCACTCTCTCTCTCTACCTCTCACTTTTCCTTCCTTTGGCCATTTTCCTATTTCCCCACCTCTCTCTCTCTATCTCTATTTCTCACTCTCTCTCTCACTCTCTTTCTCTCTACCTCTCACATTTTCTGTATTCTGGGTTTTGTGCCACGGGTACCATTTAAAAGTGAATCTGATTTGGGAAATATGCTTAGGGGATGACAGATGCTGAGAGAAAACAGATCCTGTCTTTTCTTCACAAAAGGATTATTTTTTATGTATCATTTCCATAAATAAATGTTACAATGATACAATATCTAACCACTCAGCAGGAAATTCTTTCAGAAATAATATATCAACGTTCATATATTCATGATGACTTATTTGTATTTCAAAATAAAGTGAATTTGTGTGTGTGTGCATGTCCAAAACAATAAAAAAAAAGTCATACATCATTACACACACATAAATTAGAATATGAATTCTGGGTGTACTCTATATTATTTCACTGTTTTAAAAAGTTTTGACACGCAGAGACAGCAGCATTTGTAGGAAGAAACATGATGTAAAATATGTTTACACCTCAGGTCACAGTGTACATCATTTCACATTGCCATGGAAGGGATTTTCTGTCATAAATCCACAGCGTCAAACTCAGGTGATATGAATTTACATCTAAATTCTTTTTCTGTGGCCATGTAAAATGAGAAATTAATATCCGGTGCAAAGCCATAGCTAAGCACCTTAGTCGTGTTTTTAATAAAACATTGTTTTCTCATGAAAACAAACTGAGCTGTGTGCATGAGGGCATGGATGCATCTGGCATGGAATTGAATATTCTAGATATTCAAGATGGATATTGAGGAAGGAGAAATTACTGTATAAATATAATCCTGATGGGAAACTAAGAGAAAAACCATACTGTTGGGTCATTGCAAAAGCCATTTTATATAATATTGCCTGTTTACGGATTCCGTAAATTTAAATCAGAGAGACTGGTAGTATTAGTCGAGCAAAACTAATGAAAAGTATGTGCAGGGATAAGATACTGAACCTTCTTCCCTGAAGCTGTCTTGAGACACCTTAAATGAATGACATTGTCACAGCGCAAGTGAGATGTTCACAGTAGCAGTTGTGTCCAATACTTTTTTTCTTGCAACATCGTAACCTGTAAAGACTAGCACAGAGGCTTGCACTGACAAGGTCGCTACTGGGCAACACTACAGCTACTTATGTAAAATTTCAATAGCTGTGGCGTGTATCCTCAGACAGAGTGACCCACCCTCAGCACAGCATGCATCTGCCTAAACCCTTTTTCATGTAAGGTCAATATTCTCTCACTGTCCATGCTGCTACTGTGAAACTGTTCTTCCTATTGGATTGATTAAGCCTGGATTCACCATATATCCTTCAGACGTACTTGTGCTATGCATCCTCCTCTCGCAGTTGGAAAAGTTCAGTGATCACCAAAAAGGTTGAGGGATCCCCAGGTTGCAGTGCTTTGGAGGAAGTGAACAGTAGAATAGGATGTATCTCCATGCAGTTCCCTAGCTTACATGACGCCATCGACAAAATCAAAACCATTTTTGGAGCAAATCCCCGAGGAATAGCTATATATTAATCAGGTTCTCTTACAGCTGGGGTTTGCCTATATTTAAATGAAACATGCAGCCACTGAAAAGCTTACAGTGGTACTTTAAGTGTTACGATTATGCTCTTTGTGAGACAATTTATGCAAGCTAAACAACATTGTATCTAAGGACATTGATCTTGTATGGTCTTGAATGCAGTTATGCAAAGTGTAAAATGCTGTGGTCAGGCTGTAGCCACTGGAGCTGTCCATCATGTTGACAGATATGGGAGTGTGTCTTGCTTTTTTCAGCACAATGGACAGCTCCAAAGATTTATACGCAATAGTTGATAGGCCTACTGTGCCAATAGTTTGTTTTGGATGAATTCATTTCAAATAGACAGTTTTATATGCACAATACAAAATAGAGATAATAATTCATATTTTCACACCCCTGCCCTGCAGGATGTGTTTGAGTGTAATTCACAATTTATAAACCTAAAAAACAAAACTTCTTTCCTACCTTCTGAAGTACACCATCCATCCATCCATTATCTGAACCCACTTATCCTGAACAGGGTTGCAGGGGGGCTGGAGCCTATCCCAGCAGCTGTTGCCAGTCCATTGCAGGGCACACTCATACCTACGGGCAATTTAGACTCTCCAATCAGCCTAACCTGCATGTCTTTGGACTGTGGGAGGAAACCGGAGTACCCGGAGGAAACCCACGCAGACACGGGGAGAACATGCAAACTCCACACAGAGAGGCCCCAGCCGACAGGGATGAGGCGGCAGTGCTACCCACTGCACCATCCATGCCGCCTTCTGAAGTACACAAAACACAAATTTTAATTTATTTCAACGGCAGTGTGTCTAAAACATTCCTACTCTGAGAACTCTGATACATGGAGTTTATAAATGATATAAAAAAGAAAAAGGGCCCTGTTGGGGAACCCTTTTGGATAATTCTTTGTTGTAAAAAGATGTTTACCAAGGCCCAGACCCAGGTGATTTACTTCAATGAGTCAGATGAGTATAATTCCAGGGCTGAACTTTTTATTCTGAAGCAACTCCAAGAATATAATTGAAAATCTGTGGAGAGATCTCAAACAAGATCGTACATGCAAGGAGGCTGAAGAATACCTCTGAGCCAGAGCTGTTCTGCCAGGAAGAATGTGGAAAAATTAGCTAGCTACAGATAGCGTTTACAAGCTGTTATAGTTGCCCAAGGAGGATTTACAAAGTACTAACTGACTGGGTTCCCAGACTTTTTCCTTTTTTTATTATTTCGAAACTGTAAAAAATTCTAATAAAAAGTCATCTTGCTTTCAAATTTGAAGAAATGTGTCATGCTTAACACTGTACTATTTAGAGGTCAGGTTTGCTTATATTTACATTACATTATATTACATTATTGGCATTTGGCAGACGCTCTTATCCAGAGCGACGTACAACAAAGTGCATACCCATAACCAGGGATAAGTTCGCTGAAAGACCCTAGAGGGAAGTACAATTTCAATTGCTACCTGTACAACAAAGATAAGGATGAGGGCCTTTTTTTTTATTTTGTTTTATTTTTTTTGAGAACAAAGAAACAAACAAACAGAGCAAAAGTGACCAAAGTTAACTATCCAAACACTGCTTACCTAGCCAACTAAGAATACCGATACACAAAGCAAGTCACAGAGACAACAATTAAGGTTCACAGGGAGGTAGGGAGGGATGGGGAGAGGTGCTGCTTGAAGAGGTGTGTCTTCAGCTTGCGCTTGAAGGTGGGGAGAGATTCTACAGTTCTGACCTCAACGGGAAGTTCGTTCCACCACCGTGGAGCCAGAACAGACAGTAGTCGTGAGCGTGATGTGGAGGTTCGGAGAGGGGGAGGTGCCAAGCGGCCTATGGAGGCTGAACGAAGAGGTCTGGCAGGGGTGTAGGGTCTGATGATTTTTTGTAGTGTTTACTTTGATAATAATTGTAAAAGTCTTTTTGACTAGGGGTGTCAACATCTTTGCACACAGTATGGTACAAGTAGCTGGTAGCATGATCACCCCCATACAAGATTATATACCTAGCAGCAGGCAATCATCATAATCCGTCCCTAATCCATGCCTTGTTCATAATACATTTAACTGGAACTGGAAATTAATTTTTTGAATTTTCAGGAAGCTTGCATATTATGCATATATTATGCATATTATGAAAAATTTTTTTCATAAAATGCCTTCCATTTGAGGCATAAGCACCTGTTCTAGATTTTATGAACACCAGATGTGGCCAATCATCGACTTGCTAGGTTTAATGCGTTTTATAAAATGACCTTTGAGCGCCCTGAAAAAAACATTTAACCATGGCTTCACACGTCTGGCGTGATGGGGATGACAGAAGTTTGATTGACTGATCTGAAGGCTGAACGGATAACCAGCGATAACACGATAAAGCAATCAGGGTTAAAATCCCTTTACCACCTGGACAGATGTGAGTTTGAGCATCACACACAGTAAGGTTATAACCCCATACACAAACCCCATTGTTTGGTGGATGGGTCAGGCGAAAGCCAGTAGATACCTTTTGTTAACACTGTAATTGTAAAAAACTGCCGTCTTCAAAAAATCTGCCAAAATCCATTTTCTGTCACAATCACTGATAATGAGCAGCCATACTTGTCAGTAGAGGAGTCTGAAGTCGGGGGACTTAGATTTAGGGTTTTAAGGAGCAAGGTTAAAGTTCTGACTGAGGCCATGCATAGAATGAGTTCCAGCAATACTTCCTTAAATATATGCTGTTTGTTTTTTTCTGTCGTTATGTATGTATGTACATAAGGGAAAGCACCTGGTCCAAGTCATTCTGAATTTTTTCCCCGTTTTTTTACTTTCCCTGCACACGTTTCCTCCCTACGTTCAAGTTTGTTTGCTGTTTAAATATTTGTTTCTGTGGAAAAAAAAAAAGAACACCACATCAAATGACTGTAAACCCTTGTCAATGAGCCATCACTCATCGCACATCTGTCAATCAATTCCTTTCCGGTACTTTCTCCTCTCTCTTAAACTTTTGCCATTTACTTTTGAAGGAGGACTTATGTAGTTATCATTGTGACGGGACTATTAATTTAAGATTTAACAATTTGTATTTATGGCTCCAAAATGTGAATGCCAGAAACAATGGTGTCCCTTTTCAGGGGTTTAGACATAAGACTGGAACAGGTGCATGCTGTGCTAAAACCTTTATGAAACTGTTATTAAATTGCCATTCATGCAACAAAGTTTTTTTGTTTGGACAAACGTAGCAGCAATTTAGTTGAAGTGCTGGTTACACAGTGTGCCTGAATAACAAGAGTTGTTTATGCAATTGCTATCAGCAAGTTTGTGTGCTACAAGAGAGGAACATTTTATAATGGTAAGCTCTGTTAAGACCTGAGAAAAGGATTTACACATGAAAGTGGGATTTAGATGGACGTTGTAGGAGGATAACTGTCTATCGTTTGGTCTACAACTAATCCACCTTGCATGAGCAGAGAACAAAACAATGTGATTTTCAATTTGTTGCTGGAAGTTATTGAAACCTGACCTGGGAATGATTGATTAACCTCCTAAGACCCGCACTCTTTTTTGGTATGCATTTTTAATTTCTCTTTGCTATTTGGGCTTATTGGGACCTGATAAGTATAAAAACTAAGCATCATCTTTTGATATGATGTAGTTTTTGAGGTATCCACGTATGTGTACATCGGGCCCCAGTTAAGCAGAATTAAGTATTATGGTTGTACAGCCCAAAATGTGGAGTCCACGCATGTGTACGCCAGGTCTTAGGAGGTTAAAGCTACTCATGCTTTCAAAAACACAATGTGAATTTTGACTGCTTTCAGAAAAATTGTTGTATGATATTTTATGAAAATATTGCACGTTCAGTTCAATTTTCTCTAACAGCTCATTTTTATTTAATATTGTATTATACTATAAGTACACTTAGCTTATATTGTACATATATGTACAGTAGATGTACAATAATGTTTTTTTCTTTTACATTTTTATTTATTTATTCATAATTGTCATTTCACTTTTCCATACATCCAGTTTTCCATACATCCATTTATTCACAATTTATCATAGGTGTATGAGACACAAAGATCCACAGATTTTCCAAGATATATTACATCTAAACCTAAGGGATCAGGGATATCTGGGAATGCGCTGTAACCTACGCGTTTAAAGGAACATATGCTGCAGCTGGGTTATAAAATATGAATGTGATGCAGTGCTAGGCTGGTTCGTGACGAGTTTGAGAACATACAATCTTTTTTCCTTTTGTTGATAAAAAAACGAATATAAGCTCAAATATGATTCCAGTACACGGCATTGGGAAAATAAAATTACAAATATTCCAGCAGTCGTGCTCCGCTCCTGAAATTATTTACCTCAGCCTTAAATCCATTGTATAGAATCTAAATCCATTTCTATTGTTTACTCATGTTTAAAGGCACGTGCCACACACGCTTTTTGATCACCTATTACTACTTCTGTCATACTCTGAAGACAAAGCGACAAATATAGAGCATATAGGCTAGCAGTGTGGCTGTTGGTCTGTTTAATCTCATAGGAGTTATGTGCAACCCAGGAATCTTGGCTCAGCGGATTACGCGAACTAGCCAACCGCCCAATGTACAACTAACAATAGACACGCACGTGCTGGATTACAATTTCCAAGAGTTTCTGATTTTCGGGTCTTGAACAGGGCCAGGTTGGACCTCTGTCACATTGCAGAAATCCACCGACATTCCTTTAGTGTTGGGGCCTGACTTATGTAAGTGTGCTGGTCATTTATTGCTAGAAGAATCCGACAGACAGGACAAATATCTACGAATTGGCTGTGTTCTACAAGCGTACCCCCACTTCGTGATGGGCACTAAGAATAGCCTATAGCATGTCATTAAGATTCCCTGAAACCGCACAAACTCACCATTGCTGCAGCACGGACTTATTTGCACGTCATGAATTGTCCTTGAATCCGGTTTATGACATTCAAGTTTACAGAAAAGATTACATCGCACCGTTCGAAATATGCCGGTTCGTTTGCCATGCATGAAGTTGCGAAATAAAATAATAAACAGCTATCTTTCTTGGATTTCATTGTTTCTGTTAAGAACAATAGCCTACATAAAGTAAATATGCGCAACTAAATAGGCTTCATGGCTTCATGGCTGGCTGCAGACGCGAGTGCGAAAAAAGGTCGTTAAGCAGGTCTTAACGTTTGATTAAAACATTGACTTTGATTACTTGCTTTATAATTTTGACGATATGTAGAATTTTGGCGATATGGACATACAGATTTTAGTTGCGCAGTCCATAGTTCTGTAAAAAAAACTATGTACAGTGCAATAGGATGGATATAGAACAGTCTGTGTGTTAAAACGAGCTCATAATTATGCAGTAGACTCTTCATAATCAGAAGAACATATTTCCATACGCAGCTCACTCAGTTTTTCATTCCCCTGCTTTCTATTGATTTTTGTAGTCTCATCAAAGACTACAAAAGTTAAGTTAAAATTATTTGAGATTTGACTGATGTTTTATGGTGGCCCGGATGCCAAAATTCTCTGATTAATTCATGGATTCTCTGATTAATACATGGCCTACTAGGCTCTGTAGAAAAAAGTACTGATCAGAATATACTCACAGTGATAATATTTACATTACTATTTTTGTTAGACATAGTAAATAGTCTCTTTGCCAGAAGGACAATGCCTTACTCTGCCCAGAGGGAGCTTGTCTTCTGCCGTGCCAAACACATTTGGCAGGAGCACAGGATTGAGAAGGCTGGAAACAGGATTGATAAGATTGAGTGTGAGATTGAAAGGATGAGACTGGCAAGAGATCCCATGGCCTTAGCAAGAATATGTGCAGGGTAGGCAGGGTGAATCTGAGGAGCAGCACACTGGCAATGGTGCTGAATGGACAAGAGGAAGTATGAGATCGGCATATAAGTATTAATGGCAAGTCACACACACACACACACACACACACACACACACACACACACCATTGCATCTTGTACACATGGACCTGCGTAGCTACAGCACTGCTTCGTCACTGGTAACTGTTTTTTTTTTACAAGACAGTTACGTGTATAGAAACTCCCCTTTTACCTTAGTTGCATTTTAACTTAGAATTCTGAAAATAACAATTAATTCATTATTATTAAGCAGACACTTTCAATCGAAACAGAAAGTTGATTAGACTAAGCAGGGGACAATCCCCCCTGGAGCAATTCTTGGTTAAGGGCCCAAACAGAGCCCAGCAGCTGTGCAAAACTTATCGTGGCGACACTGGGGCTTGAACCAACAACCTTCTAGGTCCCAGTGATGTACCTTAGCTACTAGGCTACAGGCTGACCCCAGACTCAGTAACAGCCCCCAATAACTGCCCTCAGATGCAGTAATAATGCACTAAGGGTGCTCTTTGTAAATCCCCCACCCTTAGTTACTATGCTTCGTGGTACTGGAACATGTTACTGAGCACATTTAATCTTAACCATCTCATTTGTGTGAATTCATCCAAAGCCAGAGTTTGCAATATAGTAACTGAGAAATGTAAACCCATTTAAATCCTCAGTTTACTCACACTATTGCTTTCACACAGCGACACTTTACTGTTGTGTGTTTTTACACAATTTAGTAATTAGTGTGCGACTGACTGCTGCCTCTTGAACAGGTCTCCCTCGTGAGCAAGAACTTAATCTCAATGACACAACCTGTATGAGTTAAAGACAAAATTCAAGCTTAATTACACTAATGTAACAGTCATTTTAAATACAAACCATAGGAATATGCATCCTACAATTCCCCCTGAGGTGGACTAGGGTATTTAAGTCATTTAGACAGTCTCTTTGCACTGCAAGCAGTTTAAGCAGCTTTGAGTACAGGACATGAACTACCCCAACCCCACACCCACCCCGCCACCCCTTTTCTGGGGCAGAGCTTAGAGACACACGGGGGTGGGGTGAAAATTTAACAGTCTTGCCTTTGTAAGTTTCCATATGGATTAGATTTAAATTCTGGGAAGGCAATTACACTTCTGACCCATAGCAGCTTGAGCTATTCCAGATCTTATTAGACACAGGACAGCATACTTAGTGGATGCCCCCAGGATGCAACCTCTTCCAAGAACAAGACCCAACTTCTGGTAAATACCAGCAGTAGCTTCAACCGCTACTCCTTTTGAGTGCTGTTTTTACACCAGATACCATTTACATCAAATAAAATGTTTGCCAGATGGGAATCTGATATCTGACTGTGCCCAGGATAATTCCTTTTGAGATAATAGAGTGAAGCATACTGAAATATGTAAAATGTAAAATGTGTAAAATATAGGCCTACTGAAATACCCAGGAAAAAGATACCGATTGCAGACCAGGGGAGGCGGAAGGAGACTTAGTGATTACAAAATGAGGGGGTCGGGGGGTTCTCGTCTTAATGCTTAGTATTGCGCTGAAACATAAAAAACATTGCCCCTTTTTGGATACGATTGGACACCTCTGAAATGTAGGCTATATACATGATCTTTTTATTTATCAAGGTATACAACAGTGAATCTGTGTGTTGAGCATATTGTTTCCAGAATAATCCAACCCAAAAAAGTCCACCAGGAGTTGACAACTGACTCACTTGACTGACCCTTCCTCACTCTGCCCTCAGAAGAGATGTCAAACTTTGTGTGACGTATTTATCCCCTTAATCTTTAAGAAAGCCAGTCTGGATTTAAAAGAGATATCCATAATCCAGTTCAGCACTTTTGTGGGAACTGTAAGGGTACAGGATCTTGTCCGCTGCGGAGACGACACGTAGCTACCACACTGCCAGGCCGAGTGAAACAAGCAATCCATAGTACCCTACCTGGGTGTGTTTTTGAAAGATGGGCAACACCAAAAGCGGCGCACTCTCCAAGGAACTGCTGGAGGACCTGAAGCTCAATACGAAGTACAGTGAGAACGAATTATGCGCCTGGTACCAGAGCTTTCTGAAGGAGTGCCCCAGCGGTCGCATCAGCAAGGAACAGTTCGAGGGAATATACGCCAGTTTTTTCCCGGACGCAGACCCCTCCGCCTACGCGCAGCATGTATTCCGGAGCTTCGACACAAACAGCGACGGGACGCTGGACTTCAGGGAGTACATCGTGGCGCTGCACCTCACGACTTCCGGGAAGACGCTGCAGAAGCTGGAGTGGGCGTTTGCCCTCTACGATGTGGACGGAAATGGCACCATCAGCAAAAACGAGATTCAGGAAATTGTACAGGTGAGCAATGCTTGAAGATGTTCTGGAACGCCCGTGTGAGCACCAGGATTTTGTATGTGTAGTCGCCACAAAACTCGCACAGGGTGCGGTAATTGTCTAGGAATGGAAATGTGCATTTCAGCGAAAGATATGAATAAACACAGTATAAATAAACACAGGAATTGAAAGCAAACTTGCAATGTTCAAATTAGATCAACAATGATTTGCCAAACTAAATGATAAATAACGCGTGACAACTAAAATCATACATACAAGAAACCCAATACACGTAATGTGATGTAATAGCTCACAACATTGAAAATATTTAGCCTACAAACTTTAATCTTCAACGGAAAAGCACACTAATATAGAGATAATTATAATAATAACAATTTCCTAATGCTTAAGTAAAACAAATTTCCAAAATGGTCCAAATGCTGTAGTGGTAACTTAAATGTCCTTCAATAAATTATATTGTTGATAGTAATCCCAGCTAAGGGAATGAAATAAATACTAAAGCTCCTTACCTGATGTAATTTGTTTACCCTGTGGCGTGAAAAATAGGCTAGTAGGACCTCTCGTTGCAAATGTATGTGCTTGTATCCACACTTTTACTATAATGTTTTCATTTTTGCGACGCAGTTGCTCAAAAAGCCAATTTGTATTATTCTGTTTGCACATAGTCAATATTCCACATGCTATCCAAAGAAGATCAAGCAGGCCTCCCAGAAGAAGAGAACACGCCAGAAAAAAGGGCGGATAAAATATGGAATCATTTCGGCAAAAAAGAAAACGGTAAGCGTCGTTGGTCTCTGTAAACACTATTTTGTGTACAGTTCTGCAAAAAAACTTTTTTATGTATTATTATGAGAACTTTAATTATATTTCAGTATACTGAAGTGTTATAATGTACATTTAAAGCGCACTCGATTTACGAAAACTGTACTTCGGCAATCTACTTTTGGCCTACATGGACAATGATGATAGCCTATTAAATTATCATAACATTAGCTCTGTAAATAAATGTTTCTTTGTGTCTTAATTTGAACTTCTAACGTGCATTGAACATGGGCCATACCGTTTTGCAGTGATCTTATTAATCAAAAGATTTCACACCATCACTCATCTACAGTGAACTATTTAACTATTAAAATAATGTTTGTTTCTTTCCTGTTTTACAGACAAAATATCTGAAGGGGAGTTTATTCAGGGGGTCATGGACAACAAAGAGATCTTGAGGCTGATACAGTTTGATGAACCACAGAAAATCAAAGATAGGTTAAAGGAAAAGAAGAATTAGCTTTTGGATGTGTGAGACCTCCATTGAAAAGACTGTTCATTTTTCACCGTTTACATACCTGTGCTGTCCAAGCTTCTTATGCTGCCGTGTAGTGTTCAACTCAGATCTACATTGTGTATGTCATACATCATTGTATATTTGCAGGGTGTTTCATTTTGCTTTCCTTTCACAACCACATGCCATAGGCTCGAAACAAGCTCATGAAGATCCTGGAGAAGAAGTCCAGGTCCCTAAGTCACTGCCTCGTACCTCTGCCTTGTCCTAGCTGGATTAGGAGCTGGCCATTTGCTTAATAAAACTGAATGAAAACCAGAAAGCTCTCCAAATTGATTGAGCTTCGGCTATGGCCAGCAATCCCTTTCCACCAAATCAATCCTCTTAAAATCTGAAGGTCATTTTGAACAAGTGCTTGTAGAAGACTTGTGGCAGTGGTGGGAATATTCCAAGAGGTGTTGGTACACTCTTTGGTACATTTATTTAGTACCATCTCATCAAGATTGATACTTTCTTACAGTACAGATAATGTTAGAGTGAAAAGTAGTAGAATAACTAATATAAAATATAAACATAAGGTCTGTAATGTAATATTTAATTGGATGGAAACTGAGAGACCATGGTTGGTAGTGAGCATAGGAAGGGAATAGCGGTCACTGAATATATGGTCTCACTTTAAGTAGAAATGCTTTGTTCATGTTTGATGTGGATTGAACTGCAACACTGGGCTGGACTGTGTATCTATCGCTGTGATAGCATCACATAGATTAATCGGCTGGGTAAGATCTGTTTCTGTTCCATGTAGGCTGTTCATTCACTGGAGGGAAATATGCCTTTCTCAATGGTGAAGCAAAATAGAGACTAACTGTAACAAATTATTACAATTTGTGTTCCAATGTTTTGCAGTAATAAAGATAGATTAAAAACTGTAACTATCTTTCTGTTCAATGTTGATTTGTCTTGTTGGAAACACACAAAAAACAAACCTAGATTGTTATTGCCAAATATTCAGATCAATCCTATAATTGGATTTTTCCTTTTTTTAATGTCAGTTTAAATGAAAAATTACTTCCAGACCACAATAAACTGAATTATAGTTCCCTGACACCATTTGCTTGATTGATTGATCCAAATCATCTAATTCATTTTCACTGCCAAGGTTTGACAGGATGCCTCAAGGGTGTATGATCTGCACTTAAGACTTGGGTCACCCGCTGGTGGTCTACTGAGAATGTGGGCTTTAACTAAAGTAATTGGCTTTAACTGAGCTGTTAATTGAACGCTAAGGATGTCACTTTGACTGCGATCTCCTCCAAGTCCTTTGTAACATAAATGTATTATTTGATGTGTAAGAATGAAGAATGATTCAAGTACATTTTTTTCTCCAGTAAATATCAGTTCCTGTAGCATTCAGCTTGATCAATTATTTCACATATTTGAATTAGCTGTAAATCAGCTGATTGAATATACACTCAGTGAGCACTTTATTAGGTATTTATTAGACTTATTTTTTAGACTTCCACTGCTGTAGCCTATCTGCTTAGAGTTAGGATGCATTGTGTGTTCAGAGATGCTTCTGCATACCACTGTTGTAATGTGTGGTCATTTGCCTTACTGTCACTTTCCTGTCAGCTTTGACCAGTTTGGCTATTCTCCTCTGATGTCTCTCATTAACAAGGCATTTCTGTCTGCAGAACTACTGCTCACTTGTTTTTGTTTTTTGCACCATTCTTTACAAACTCTAGAGACTAGTGTGTGTGAAAATCCCAGGAGATCAGCAGTTTCTGAGATACTCTTCCACCAACAATCATTCCATGGCCGAAGTCACTTGGATCACATTTTTCACATGGTTCATGTCAACACTAACTGAAGCGCCTGACCTGTATCTACGATTGTATGCATTGCACTTCTGCCACACAATTGGCTGAATAGATAATCACATGAATAAGTAGGTGTAATAAAGTAAAAAAGGTTACTAATAAAGTACTAATATATTGAATTTAATTTAGATGGAGGACTCCTTAGATCGAAGGAGCAGATGAATTACAGAAATTCATTTTTAAAAAATTCAAAATTGTGTATATATTTGTTGTTGACACAAAAATATCCACAGGCATCCATTTAATTCTATCTGCCAACAGTGGTAGGTTCCAGATCAGAGTTCAGTTGACTAATTGATTGAGAGGAGTTTCTACATTACTGCATTCACAGGTCCCCAGGTTCAGGATGGGGGCAAAGCTTATAAGAGTAGAATTAGTGCAGTCTCCTCAGCCTGGGATTAAACCGACATGATCTCATTCCTCCAAGTTCTCTTTTACTTTTTTATGCAGTAAGTAAACAGGTGTGAACATGGCTGGTTCCATCAGATCCCCTTCTTCTTTGCTCTGTGCTGAGTGACAGGCCCAGGCATTAGCCAGAAATACAGGGCTTACCTCTACCTTATGCCCAATCCTGCTTTGGCTCACGCTAATACATGCCCCAGTTTCAAATCTCCCTTTGTTCCACCTCCGCTCCTCACACTCTTTCAGCCTCCAGCTGACCAATCACAGAGTGCTTTGAGGGGAGCTTGGGCCATTGTTGTGACAACGGGGGGCAGAATGTGAGATGTCATCTGCTTACGGGGCTAAGTCCATTACCCTGAAAGGTTTTCTCCGTCTGTGCCTCTGCTTTTGAACTTGTACATCGAGCACCGCTTTACAGCTCAGCTTGTCAAAGCAGGCGGAGAACTGCAGTGGGTTTTGTGTACAAGTGGTTTTTTGGAGTTGGGCTTGGAACTGAGAGCTGGCAAGATTGATTCCAAGACGGCCCACTTAATTTGAAATTACGAGCAAGCCACTTGTATAACCAGAATTGATTCAATTTGCCCTGGAGCTATATGTATAATTTAAAAATGAGAGCTATATTAGCTAGATAAATGTGTCAGTGCAGCAAATAAACATCATTAATCAATGAAACGCGCTTAGAATGCAGAATAAGAAATACAAGTAATGGGCACAGATAGGCACAGAAATTCTTCATGCAAATTCATGAGATTTCTTGAAATCCAAGTAGCTCAAAATTGGGGTGAAAAATGGCCCATGATCCAAGGGAAAATGTAACAGTTACATCATGCAACAAAATAATACACAAATAAATGAATAAAATCCTGAAATAAGACACTACAAGTTTTTAAATGGAAAAGACTGGGACTAAATGCTTTTTTTCAGTTTTCCTGAATAACAAGTCACCTTGGATCGTAGGTGGTCAATGGACAAACATTTTATATTTTATGACTGACAATATCAATATTTTACAAATAGTTTACTGTCACAAGTGACTAAAGCAATGTAAATGCCTGTAAAACACTGTCTCTGTTGCTGTTAATGGCTGAAAAGCAATTCTTTGATTTTTAAAATCCTATTCTCTGACATGGTACATTACATGTGAAAACGCAGACACACATTGAGATAATATAGACACACACAAGCACGTATATTAACATGACTTGACAATGTCTCAAAGAACTCAAATCCTTTAACATCTGATTTAATATATATCTCATATTAATACAAAACAATCACCAAATATCCATTAAATTACTGTTTACAATCTTTTCCGTAGTCAATTGATTTCAAAGCTCATGTCACAGTTCAAACACATCCAGTTAGCAAAATTACACTTTCCACAAATTTACAGTAAGTTACAATACACCCTTTGAACAAGAACATTTATATCTACATTTCTTTGAGTATTCTTGCAAAAAACATGTTTAATGTTTAATGAGTAATTTAATGGTTGTTACATGCAAAAAGGTTAATTTATTCTGAGAAATAAGATAAAATAATTGGTTATGTTATATGCTAGGCTTTGTATAAAAATAATTCTTATGTAAAATAATTTCAATGTCATTTCTGTACCCATCTCTTTTGGTGTATTTGCAACCTTTAGTAATTCTCTCCACATACAGATCAATTCCTAACTTCCCTCAACTGTCAGTAATATATTTAATTTCGATTCAGTGCTGCATGTTGCTTCCGTTAAAATTTCACTAAATTTGGCAAAACCACCCAAAAGAAAATACAATAATCTGAACTGAGAACATTTTGTCTGAAATGTACTCTGTTTTTCTCATTGGCAACATTTCATTCTTTTCAAAATCTGTACCACATTACCATTACAGGAACTGTTCATTAAAACAGTCATTCAGCTACGTATCCTTTGGAAATACACATGAGGTTACTTTACTGATGAATACAAACTTATTATATGGTTCAGGCAGACATAAAAACATGCTGTAGGCATGAAAAATATGCATCCTGACATCCAGACTCTTCTCTGCTCCAAACTGCTGAAATCTGAACTGCTAACACAAATGACCTAGTTTTAGCATCGGGTAGTACAAGTAAAAAATTATTTAAAAAATAAGCCAGAGGACTGACATCCATCTGTCCCAAATGTCAATGCTGAAACATTAACTGCCTGCAAACAGGATGATTAAAAATGCACAGTATTTACAAAAGTGTAATGGTGATCCAAGCACCAAACATCAGGGGTATGTTTTCCCCTTGAATGATCTATCAGTAAGATGTCTGCTGTGACATCATCACTGTGTGCCCATGGAAGATGGTATCCAAGGGCCTGTGTAGCTATTGTAACAGTCAGTTGGCAAAGAAGACCAAAGAGGAAAATCACTGAGTTTTCCTCAATGCTATGTAAGCTTACCCTGCAATGAGCCACATCAAACAAAGTCTGCTAAGGAATGGAAAAATACAGACAACAATGGTTAAGAATTTTTGGCATATGATTATGTCAGGAATGTCCACTGGTCTTTGCAGATGGCCTTGATGGACCCACGCATCCTGGACTGTGTGTCTTTCAAATATTTAACATTTTAGTATCTTCATATCCTGTACCTACTGAACTGTAAAATCTAACTACAGAAGTGTGAAAATGTACACATTATAAGAATCAATTAATTAACTTCCAGTATTTAGGATAAAGATTATTTGAGAATGAAGTGGTCAAGAGCACCAGGTGACATTGCCGGCATTCTGAGATTGCTAAAAGCCATCAAATCCTGATGCTGCTCTAAGAACGCAATTTTATTTTACCAGCAAGCATCTTCGCTCTCAGAAATAAAGTGGAGGTACAGTTTTGTTCTTAAAGGATAACATTTCCTAAATGTATGCTGAAAGTACAGTAATGTAATGTAATGTTTTTTTCTGTACTTTATTTTATAGGGTACCACCCCAGTGACAAGCATTTGTACCCTTTTCAGCACTTTTTGTATCATTATTTCTTTCAAACATTCATATTCCTTCAAGTCTCTTTCTTGGACATGATGGGAGATGTCTTTTTAAAACCTGAAGTTGTCTTGAAAACAAATTATATTTTTATGAGGCTATAAAAACGAAGACTTGGTGGGCAGGAAATGACGCTGATGTAAATATTCTTCCTGATGATTTGTGTTCTTACACATATCACAAACCTATTAGCAGTTAATAGAAAAACTGACAAATTGGACAAATTCAACATGTACACGTCAATGGGCAGTCTCTGAACAAGGTCATGCAAGGACAGTAATGGGAGTGATGCTCGACGCATGAATACATGCGGACCTTGGAGATAACAGTCGTCGCTATCCCTGCCTTAAAGAAACGCACTAGAACAGCGGCACCCAATCATGTGCCATGGAGGACTGAGAGTATGCCTGCTGATCTCACTAATTAGCTCCCTCCTCTGAAGTTGAAGGTGTGTGTGGCATTTGGTCTGGTGAAGCCACACATTAATGGCATTTGGCAGACGCTCTTATCCAGAGCGACGTACAGTTGATTAGACTAACCAGGAGACAATCCTCCCCTGGAGCAATGCAGGGTTAAGGGCCTTGCTCAAGGGCCCAATGGCTGTGCAGATCTTATTGTGGCTACATTGGGGATCGAACCACCAACCTTGCGGGTCCCAGTCATTTACCTTAACCACTAAGCTACACACCTATGGGTGGAGGGAGCACATGCACCCGGGTTGTGTTAGCTACTGTAATCAGCCCAGGTGCTTAAATGTGTGCTCTTCTCCACAGGGCGAGACCTGGAGAACTTGCCGAAAGCATGACTCATTGGAGTTTGTTGTGTTAGTTTGTTGCTTTTGCCAATACTTTTTTTTTTTTTTTTCTGTTTGTGTTGGTGTGGGTGCGCTCTCTCCCCACGTAACAACGGCGGAAACCCGGAACTGCCACATCTCCCTCCCGGGGGTGTGACAGTGTGCGTGACAGTGTGCTAATGAGTGAGATCAGGGGGAGTGGTGACAGGCTGGAATGAAAACCTCTCAGGCCTCCACGGCACACGATTGGGCGCCGATGTTCTAGAACGAGACACAAACCGAACAGAGGTCTGCGAGCACACTGTAGAAGATTTTGCTCCGTCGTACTCTCCAGTAAATAGGCTCTCCTGTCACGCACCGACAGACACGGAGCTCCGTGAGTGGAGGAGATGATGTTCCGGCCCTCCCTGCTCTGATGGGTTGAGGTGTCTACTGTCTCTGAGGGAGTGAGGGCGCCCTCTGGTGTTGTAGGACGGACGAGACGGGACCTTGTCTAGATGTCCATGTCCACCGGGCGGATCTCCCCGGTCTTGTGCTCCGTCACCCAGAGCTCTCTGTCTTTGGCTGGGTCCACCGTCTGCAGCAGCTGCACCACCGGCTCTACGGTCTGTGAATGGTACATGGACACACACATTACTGCTAAACCACCGGCTCTACCGTCTGTGAATGGTACATGGACACACACGTTACTGCTAAACAACACACTCTACCGTCTGTGAATGGTACATGGACACACACGTTACTGCTAAACCACCGGCTCTACCGTCTGTGAATGGTACATGGACACACACGTTACTGCTAAACCACCGGCTCTACCGTCTGTGAATGGTACATGGACACACATTACTGCTGGGTGCAAACTCTGTAGATTTGATTCTCAGCTGGGATGCCACTGTTGTACCCTAAAAAAAGTTACTTTATCTGAATTGCCTCAATAACATATCCACCATTTTGCAGTGTAAACATGTAATCTGTGTAAAACAATGAATAATTCCAGCAGTTTTTACTGTTCCCTTTTTCCTGTCAGTTCCTGCTCAAATGTTCTTTTGTTTTTACAAAACATTGGTGCCTCTACATAGCTATTAATGATGCAGCCAACGTCTGCATACACACAAAAACACAAACGCACACGGACGCCATTCACCTACACAGTTACACACACACATACACACACCCTCGTTGACCTGCACTTGTACACACACATGGTACATGTGACAGGATGCCCTACAAAGGGCAGAATGTGAAACAACCAAGCACTATTTTATGACATTGCTTTTGATAATATTCACAGAAACTGTCTCTCTCTTGCTGGACAGTACCTTGTGAGCACATACGCACACACAATACCACTGCACACAAGCTGTAATCCCTGAAGCGTTCTAAAGAGGCTCATCATAGTATTAGTGCGTGATGCGGTTAGGCTGGGGTCCGGCCTGTTTAGCTGTCGTTTATTGTCCAACAACGGCTTAGAGGGCAGCAGTGCCCCGTGCAGAGTCATCCACGTCTACAGCCGCAAGTTCACTTTCTAAAATCACAGATTTTTGCTAGTAAAGACTGAGAAAAAATGACTTGATCTCATCATTAACTTCCTTATGGTCTTGTTTAAAAGGAAATACAGCTCCGTTGTTGAGCTCAATAAAGCCCTCCCAAGATCATGCAGGCCACTGCATCAATCAACAATAATCCACCCTATCCACAATACTGCTGACAAGCCTTCTGTGCTGACAGCTTAACAAACAAACGGTCTGTAGCTTCAGTTTCGCTGACGGCGCTAGCCGGGTAGCTAATCTCCAGGCTTTTTGGCAGCAAACGCAGTGCTTGACGCAAAGGGGACGAGTGCGGCCCGCTCGAAGCCAAGCTCCACTTTCACGTCAGCGTACGTGTCGCGGAATCGGCGGGAGACGAGGCGGCCCCTTACGCTCTGGTTGAACATGTCCGTCTCGTGCCGCAGGGTGGTGTACTGCCGCAGGTGCTGCCGAATCATCTCCACCCGCTCCACCTCCAGCCTCTCCAACTCCTGACAGTGAAGAAGGGAGAAACAGCGGGGTCATTACACGCTACACAGGGCACTACAATGATAATATTGGGGGGGGGGGCATATCCCTAGGTCCTAATGTCCCCCCTGGGATGTATACCCATGACCAGGGTAACACATTTACATTGCATTTGGCATTTCACACATTGGTTAATACAGTACTTTTACACAGGAACTGATTCAGAGCCCTCTTAAGAGTAGATAACTATGGAATATAGGCTGTGGCACTGTGTGGCTTGAATTAGCTACTTAGGTTTGGGCTAAGAAAACAAAGATGAATGTGGTTTTCTGTACCAAGCTGGTGGTGACCATTTCCTCGAACCACTTGGACTGGGCCTGGTTGTAAAGGTCCACACAGCGCATCAGATCATCGCCTAGGGTAGAGAGATATCCAATTAGCACTCTGATGAAAGAAAAGCAGTTTTGATCCATCATAGCCATCATCGCCAGGCTGCTGTTCAACACACAACAAACAATGTATAGAGAATGGAACCTAATTACATATCCAGCATTGCCATATGACAGAACTATGTTATGAGGAATCCCTAAAATATATATCTAATTCTGATATAAAGCCATACTTTCCTGCTTGCAGTTATGTTGGTGTTAGTTGGAAATACATTCAAGTGAAGTGGATGGAAACTTTGACTACAGGGACATATATGACACAAAATTATACTAAAGCCGACTGAGCGCCACCTCAAAAGCAAAACTACAGACTACCTGCAGATGGAGCCAAAGACCACTAGCACCAGCTCCTGGCGCAGTGTTTCAGCAGCACGTCCAGAGGCATTCATTGGAGTACACTTCATGCTCGGCTTGTGCAAGAAGACAGGCAGACTGAGCCAATGAGATGTGGATACACAATGAGAAAATGGCTCACCATACCACAGCGTACACAGGAGATAGCACACCATACCACAGTAATACCACACCATACCACAGTGTACACTGGAGATAGCACACCATACCATAGTAATACCACACCATAACACAGTAATATCACACTATACACCAGTGTACGCTGGAGATACCACACCATACCACAGTGTACACTGGAGATACCACACCATACCATAGTAATACCACACCATAACACAGTAATATCAGACTATACACCAGTGTACACTGGAGATACCACACCATACCACAGTGTACACTGCATATACCACACCATACCACAGTGTACACTGGAGATACCACACCATACCACAGTGTACACTGGAGATACCACACCATACCACAATGATACCACACCATAACACAGTGTACACTGACGATACCACACCATATTATTAGCAATTAAATAGCTGTAGTGGTAAAACATAAGATCAGAAAATCATTTTATCTGCAGTCTCTTAAATTGACTGAGGCTTTGTCCCGCAAAATTTCATTTGAAAACAATGTTGGATGATGTGGAATGGAAGCATCAACAGAAGAAGTGAAATTGGCATGAAAAGCTCAGTCTCCAGTTGTCTATCGCCAAATGGCTTCCTAAAACAAAACAATGCTGCAACAGATGGAGCCTAGGGAGACTGTTTGGTTGGATACACAGAACCAAGATGTAGCGAAGTCTGGCTGGTTGTAAAATGGATTCCAGCTTTGGCTAATGCGCACACGCTGATGTCCCTGTCTTATTTGAGGACCAGCTGGGAGCCGCTAAGGTTGTGGGTTAAAATGAAAAGCGGCCATCAGGAGAGCATTCCATCTCCCTTAGCAACTGAAGGCAGAAATGGTTATGAACATTGTCTAAGCCTTTGATGAAAGAGGCTGCGAATCATGTGACTTGGGTAATAATGGGTAGAACCCAACTGTAGATTTATCTGCAACTTACATCTGAAAATGAACTGACCCCTGACCTATGACCTCTTAAGCGACAAGAACAAGTAATATATCTAGGATGTTTTCTACAAGCTAACATTGGGCCATGGGGAAAGTTGTAAAGACTCTTGCTGTGAGCTATGTGGTTGGTGTAGTGATCGCATGGGTACTAAAGCCGTCTTGAGAGAAATGTGAATTCCTTGCATTGTCCAGTAGCTACTTATTAACTGTTGTGATTCAAGTTCACTCGCTCCCGGCCCCATGGGAATATGGCGAAATTCCCTGCATGCACTAGTGAAGGGCCATAAAATGGACACGCCACCACTCCTCCTCACCCCACACCAATGGGTGACCTTCTCTGGGCTTGGAACAAAAGTGCATTCCATGACAATCAGTCGCGTCTCCTAAACAGTAGGAGTATTACAATTTCCATGGCCCTCAACCAGACAAGCCCTCTGTTCATGTTTTGTTGGCCACTGTAGCCAGAAGATTATCACAGAGGGCTGATTAAAATAACACACCCAGTGCTTCTGTTAAAAAGGTTCCTTACCTTTGTTACCAAGGGGTATGGCATTGCACAACACTGAACACAAAGCCTCTTTGGTTTCTCTGCTGGCGTGTTTCCAAAAAAGTAAAATCCATTTACACCCCGTCAGAAACCAGACCTGGACCCAGCACAACACTGCTGTGAATGATAATCCCATGGAGTGGTTGCAACACTCAAAAAGCACTTTAAACAACAATAAGAGTATTTACAGACTCTGAAATGTATACAGGGTGAGTTCTTGGATTTCCAAATAAGCAGGCTTAAAGGGTCTGTGGAGAATATGTTATGTGTGTTAGAAATAAGTGCAATGCTGTCAGTCCCATCTTCAGTTTTTCCTGCTCACAGGCTTTACAGAAGAAATGCAACTCTAAGAGTAAAACCACATCTTTCAGTGACAACGAGATATTTACATCAATGCCTCACTACCAGGTCTGGGCAGAGCCTTGAACTGCCGCAACTTGTCTGGAGCATTTAACCCTCTCGCGTGACCTCTGACCTGCTTGTGTGGACTTCCTGCGGGCCTTCTTGATGTCTTCCTCGGTCTTGTTGCTGAGACGGATCTCCAGCTGCTGGGTCTTCACCTCCAGGTCCTTCTGCCGATCGGCCAGGGCCCTGCGGGACTGGAGAGGAGAAACATCAGCCAATCACTGTGTGTCCTCAATCACACTGATCCAATGAAAACGGACCACACAAATCAGTGCTCAAGCATTAATGTCAACAGAATGGAAATAAATATTTATGTAACGCAAATGACTCCTTACCCGGACAACTTCAAGGGGACTAGTCTGAAATAAGGAACACTGGAGCACACGGGAAGCTCCAGAGGTAGAAAATACAGGTTCCTGTACACTGTCCTCCCCAGTATTTTCTTACAATCACCTGGGTTTGCTAATTAGCACAATTCCACAGCCAGGAGGCAGAACTAATTAGTGAAATCCAGCTGGCTTCATGAGCTGGAGTTCATGGCTGGAAGACATGGCAGGACTTTTACTTCCTGGCCCCTGGACTTTGAACCTCTGGGGAGCTCAGAGGAAAAAACGCTGCTTAATGAACAGGAGATGGGCTGACGTGTTCGACGACTATGACGACTTCCTCAGGGTAAAGCGGTATTTCACCTGGAGCCGGTTGGGAATCATCTTTTTAGCTAAATATTTATCTAACTTCAAATACAGCTCGATTTGGACTGTCGCTTAAGATAAATTACAGTATTCATGTTGGCTGATGAAGATAATGTCTGCTCATAAGAAATTAGTAAAAGGGTAACGTTAAGGACAAAAACAGGAAATATTCAGACAAGCAATCTGCTGGGTATTAAATGTACAGCCTGACAGCATAAAAAAGCCCGATGCATGTGACTCATCCCTGCGATACACTGGGCTGATTGACTGTAACTCGGTATGACTGGAAGAGCTAGGCGGAGGCGCGCAGCAGCAATGCGTGCGACGGCCCGGGAGCCCGGGAGGGGCTCTCGCTCAATGGAGCCGTACCTTCTCCACCGCCGAGTAACGGCCGGTCAGCTGTTTCCGCAGGTCGGCAATGTGGTGGTCGTATTTCTTCATGTCCTTTTTGAAGTGTTCTCTGAAGGTCAGCAAAGGTTTCTCCACCTCGCTGTGGAGCTGTGCGAACATGAAGGGAAAGAGGCGGGGGCACAGTCAATCTACCGTGAACACAAACGCAAAAACACGAGCAGGAAGGCGAACAGGACTGTGACCGCCAGTGCTTCACAGAGACTGTTACCCCATGCAGAAGGCCACGAATGCTGCAAAGTTTTAAACCAGCTCGCATGCGATTTATGGATCAACCCAAAGGTTTCCACACTTCATTCCTATTGAGAACATGGCAGCACAGAATGTTTTGTTCTGTAGTTGGACATACAGTGCCCTCAATAATGTTTGGGACAAAGACCCGTCATTTTATTTTTCCCACAATTTGAGATTTGTAATAAATAAAAAAATCACACATGGTTTCGCAGAAATTACAGCAGTGTTTATATATAGTCCCCCAATTTCTGGGCGCCCTAATGTTTGGGACACAGCAATATTATGTAAAGGGAAGTAGTCAACTTCAGTATCCTTTGAATGCCATGACTTCCTGATGTCTGTGACATCATCAGAGTCTGGATGTCTTATTTTCAGGTTGTCCTACAAGCGATACTAAAACTGTTTGCATTTGAATGGGAATTGGGGGGGTGATTAGATTGATTCAGTTATAAATTATGCTGATGTAGTATGGAGAACATTTGTTGGCTAAATGACTTTAAGTCATCAAGGGTCCAAGGTATCAAATGAGCCTCAATCAACTGTGCTGCTGTCAGATATGCAGTAGATACAAAAATAATTGTTCCGCCTTAAGTTCAACACCAAAATTACTAAACATGACTACTTTAATTTATGGTAAATGGTTGGCATTTATATAGCGCCTTTATCCAAAGCGCTGTACAATTGATGCTTCTCATTCACCCATTCATACACACACTCACACACACACCGATGACGATTGGCTGCCAGGCAAGGCAGCCGACCAGCTCGTCAGGAGCATTTGGGGGTTAGGTGTCTTGCTCAGGGACATTTCGACACAGCCCGGGCGGGGGATCGAACCGGCAATCCTCCGACTGCCAGACGACTGCTCTTACTGCCTGAGCCATGTCGTCCCTGTCATTTACGTACATAACATTGCTTTGTCCCAAACATTATGGTGCCGTGAAATGGGGGGACGATGTAAAAGCACTGCTATAATTTATACATACAAAAATTTATACAAAAATATTCAAAAAAGCTTTATTAAAATCTGACAATGTGCACTTTTGCACTTTTTTTCATTACAAATCTCAAATTGTGGAGTAAATTATAGGTCTTGGTCCCAAAAATTTTGGAGGTCCTGTACTTTGCGGAGACATACTATACAGACTATAGCGGAAATCCTGACAATATCCACACTGCACTTATCTGTGCTCCATACTATCGTACTTCAGTTAGGACTCCAACATGGATACAGGCTCACTGCTCGCTATGCACACTCGGCTCATGGACGTATGCAGTTTGGGACACAGCTGCTCAAGTTACGCTCCAAAGGGAGTTCAATACTACAGGGAACTTGGTCATTATGCCCTAGTAAGAATGTTAAACAAGATAAAGCTGACTTTCAAAACAGGGTGATAAGTTCAAGGTTGTATTTTGCTTTATTTTCTAATGAATTTGGACTAGAATCTGGATGATGAGTTTGCAGTGCTGCTGAATAATCTTTCCCACTTCGGAAGAGAAATCTTTCAGCCAGTGAAACAAGATGCTGAATAAATGCTTTGGGACACCTACTCTTTAGGACTACATAAGACAGTAGACAGTAGTGGAATTGGTTGACAGTTGTGGAATTGGTCCTTTGTTTAATTATTTGTTGATACTGGTAAACAGTTAGACTGTCAGACTGTCAAAGGTAAAAGTGTGTAGAACAAGCAAGAAGATTTATTTTGTTGTATTTTTTTTTATTTGTCTGTGTTTGAACACCCTCCTCCCTCGACAGTACTGCACGACTCTTTGTTTCTGAGGTAAACCTAATTCTGTCTCAGTGCTTCTGTTTCCTGCCTGCCAACATATCCACCCACCTAGCCACTACAGCCTCAAGTTTGAGTAATAATTTTAAGCCAGTAAATATGAACTCTCCCCTTCCAGTCCTCATACAGAACCATGAATCTGGCAGTCGATGGCATTATGATAAATGAGGCATGAATCTAAAGCCTTTGAGTCAATGTCAAAGACATGCGTGACAACACTGGCATTTGACTTTGAGCAGAGTAAACTATCCTGAGGAATTATCAGAAAAACTGAACATCACCATCGCGGAGAACTTCATGTGGACATCAGCCTCGTCTGCCAAGCTTTTCTTCAGCTGGGCCCATGAATCTCCGAGCGTGCTGCAGGGAGAGACAGGTAACAGCTCTGCAAAAGTGTGACTCAAAACATCATTGTTTTTATTATACTTGATAAGCGTGGGTTCAGAATAGATTCCTAGGCACTCTACCAATATACCTCTGCTACACAGAAATGTAAGAGGGGGTGGGGTGGGTATTTATTATAAGGGTTTGCTGTCCATTGCTTTCAATTACAGGTAGATTGTTCAGTTAACATTCTAATCACATATTTCTGATCTTGGGCCAGTTTATAGTCCAGCCACAGAGTGTTGCTGTGACATTTGGTATATACTCTGGGCAACTGGAGTTGACTTATACCTGGTTGCACAAGGACTAGAAAGTTCTGAGATTTCAGTCGAGCTACACTCTGTCATATGAGCATCTACAGTGATTAATGATAACATGTCATATGCCATTTTGCATGTGATGCCCTGTAAATTTGGATTTTCATTGGCTGTCAGTGTTTTATCATTCATGCACCTGGAAAAAAACGCTCTGAAAGTGATCCCAACAATATCGTTCGTCACTGTCTGTATACAGTAGTTGTGGTGTGGACTCTGCCATCCACTTTTATTATTTTCTCAATATATTTACATTTTAGTTATAGTTCTTGGTATGGACAGAGTGCAGCATGGAGACTGCTGGGGGGAGGAAATGGGATGGAGAATTAAAACGTGACTATGGATGGGGGGTGGGGCACGGGCAGAATAAGAGCCAAGGCATGAGAAGAATTAATATCCATAACAAAACTCTAAGAAGAGAAGCATACAGTGCAGTCTGTAAGTATTTGCCCAGTGGCACATTTTCTGTTGCTCTCGCTCTGTACACCAACAAACAAACAGTTAAAATAAAACAATCACTATGTGGTTAAATTTCAGACTCTTGGCTTTAATTTGAGGATTTTTACATCCATATTGGGTGAATCGCGTAGGAATGACAGACAGTTTTATATATAATCCTCCCAATTTTAGGGGACCAAAAGTAATTGGACAAATGAACACAAACTGAAATAAAGTCATCATATTCAATATTTGCCTCACAGTAAGGAGGTCCTGGGTTCGAATCCCCGTCGGCCAGGGCCTCTCTGTGTGGAGTTTGCATGTTCTGCCCGTGTGTCATTCACTATTTTGTTGCAAATCCTTTGTAATAAATGACTGCCTGAAGTCTACAATCCATAGACATCACCAGATTCTGGGCATCTTCCCTGGTGATGCTCTGCCAGGCCTGTACTGCAGCCCTCTTCAGCTCCTGCTAATTTTGAGGGCTAGATGCCATCTAGTCTGGTCATCATAAAGTGAAATGCATGCTCAATTGGACAGGTGAGGTGAGGTCAGGTGGTTCAGGTCAGGTTGCTTAGGCTGTATGTTTTGGATCATTGTCCTACTGCATGATGAATTGTATTCCAATCAGCATTTGCTTGGATCTGAGCAGACAAGATGCTTCTCTGATTTATTCAGATTTTTAAGCCTAACAATGGCCTGCTTTACTGGCATTGACACTTCTTTGGTCCTAATTTGGTTAAACAACAACAACAGGCTCCAAATAAGCATGGCACATACTTATGGACTGCACTGTAAACCACCTCATGCGCCTGGCGTTTCCCCTTTCTTCCCTTCTGTTACTTTGTAAAGAGTCTTTTGTGACAGTTTTCTGCGCTATAGAAATAAAAATATAACATACAACTATAAATAACATACCATGAGCTGAAATAGTACAAAAACTGGGATTGCTACAAGGATGGAGGAGAGCTAAGACACAGTTTGAAGAGGTGGCTGTTCAGCCTACGGCAGAAGATTACCAATGACTCTGCCAACCTGATCACTTTGGAAAGTTTGTTCCACCACTGTGGGGGCAGTAAACAGACAGACACTGTGACTGGGAAAACTCTGAGAACCTGGACCGGTGGGACTAGCCAACCGAAAACCTTCCTCCAAACTCTTTTGTTGAAGTGTTTGCCACGCTACGCAGATACTGTAATGAGTGAATGAATGCAGGTCTCCTGGCTCTGTGGGCTGAGCTCACCCTTCTTCTTGTGCCGCCAGGGGAATCTGGGAGAGCTTTGAGAGGTTCTTGGCGTATTCCTCCTCAATCTTTATCCTAGAACAGAGCAAAGCTGTGCTGAAGCAGAGATCCCACTGTGACTCTGATGTGCTGAACAGCCATAGGCCTGGATTCAATGAACGTTTGTCCTTAACTTTGACTTACAATTACATGCAAATCTGCGTTTTTTTTCCCACAAGTAAAGTTTGGTGAGTTCAGCGGGGGATAAAGCTAATTCATAAAAAAGTTTTTGAAGAAAAAGTGTAATGCTTGCAACTAGATGTAAGTGAAAGTTAAGGACGCATGGTCATCGAATACAGGTTATGGTACAGATCATGTTATGTTCCCATTTATCACTGTTAACGTGAATTATATTTGGTGATGCATGAAGCCTACACAGAAGTGGATGGGAGCAGCAGCTAAGGGAGCAGCCATGGGCTCCCTGAGTACTCAAACATAGACACGAACTTAGGCCAAATTCATGAAAAACCTTGTTTAATGAATGCTGACAAGTAATATTGTGTATCATTTGCCTTAAAAAAAACGAATCTAAGATTTTGAATCAGTTGACATTGAAATGTATTTTTAAAGTTTAAAGTTGACTCTATTCCTCGTCATGCTTCGAACCTATGTCTCCTCCCCTGGGAAAACCAAACCCCCTAAAAAGTGTGTGATCTTGAGCGCTGGGTTTCTTGGGAGCAGACGTACCTTTCCCGCATAAACTCCGCCATCTCTTTCTGCATCTGTTTGCCCTTCAGCTGTTTCTGAAGAAGAATCTCAAAGCCAGGGATGCACGTGCCTCCCTGAGGATCTTTTTTATCAGCCTGGGGGAGGGAGAGAAAGAAAACAACACTGAGAAGGGAGGGTGAGTATGTGTGTGTGTGTGTATGCGTGTGTATGCGTGTGTGTGTGTGTGTGTGCCTGTGTGTGTGTGTGTGTGTGTGTGTATGCGTGTGTGTGTGTGTTTGTATGTGTGTGTGTGTACATGTGTGTGTGTATGCGTGTGTGTGTGTGTGTGCATGTGTGTGTGTGTGTGTGCCTGTGTATGTGTGTGTGTGTATGCGTGTGTGTGTTTGTATGTGTGTGTGTGTGTGTATGTGTGTGTGTGTGTGTGTGCGAGTGTGTGTGTGTGTGTGTGCCTGTGTATGTGTGTGTGTGTATGCGTGTGTGTGTTTGTATGTGCGCATGTATGGGGCTGTGTTTCCATGTATATGTCAGAGAGAGTGTGCTTGGCTGTGTACATCCATATACACATGTGGGTATGCGTGTGTGTGTTTGTGTTAAAGGGACTGTAGTTGTTAAACCACATGAAGGTATTTTTCAGAGGTTTGATCATCTCAGAAACCTGCCCCTCGGTAGGGGGCTGGGGCAACGGAATGATAAGAGTGTCCTGAGTGGAGGCTGCACCCACTGGGGGTGAGAAATTATGTTTCCATATCAACCTTTTCTGCATAAACTGCACTTGGCGCTGGCCAATATGCTCCTATGAATAATTCATTTGGGCACAAGAGCGAGTGACACTGTGAAAACACGCGCAGCGGGAGCTCGGGCCTCAGAGCCAGGAGGAGAGCCGGCACAGCCCGCAGGGCCACCTGTCTGCGGCGTCACTGCGCGCTCCTCTCGCCCGCACGCGCCCCTCACGCCCGCACGCGCCCCTCACGCCCGCACGCGCCCCGTCCTCCCCGTTACCGTGACGGCGCGGAGGGGCCCCTCTCACCCAGAAATAGTCGCAGTAGCTCCAGTCGCCGGGCTTCAGCAGCGGCTGCTCGGGGCCCGTGGCGGGAAGCGGAAAGGTTACGCTGTTAATCTGCGGGCGAGAAGGAGGGGAGAATCAGACCGCGCGCGGAGGAAGCAGCGCTGCATCATGGGAGAGAGCAGGGGATGGGAGACCGTGGAGGCTGGAATGATAACAGATGCACCTGAGTGGGAGAATGCGCATGTGTGCTTGTGTGTGAGAGAGGAGCAGAGAGAGGGAGAGAGATAAGGGGAATGCATGAATTTGTGTGTGAGTGTGTTTGAAAGAGAGAATGAGAATGTGTCTGTGTTTGAGACAGAGCAAAAGAGAGGATGAGATTGCCTGTATTTGTGTGCGTGTATGTATTACAGAGAAAAATAATGATTGTTTCTGTGTAGATATAGAAGACTGTCCTTGCTACAGATTTAGTGGAGGAGGGTTGTTTAAGGTCAGACATAATATCCTGTTCCAGGGATTTGTGAGAATATAAGACAGTCCACTTCCAGGGACTGGTCCTGGTTCAGCAACCACAGCATTAGAGTCTATTGTGTTGGAGACGTTTTAATGAAAAATCCTATGCAGTGCAACCGATGCTTTGATATTTTAGAGCTGCTATTTTCAACCCATTTTATTTTGATGCCATGCCAGGGGGACAGGGGCTGGATTGGGTGTTTGGGAGTATGGATCTGTGTAAGACAACACAGAATGACCAACAATCAAACATCTGATGCACTGTATCATCAGCTGATTCATTCCCATCCGTCAGAGAAAATACTTAGTCACATCGGATGTTGTTCGCATAAGATTAGCTGTATGCAGCCAGGAAAATATACTAATAGGATAATCACAATCTCACGGGGAGAGTCGTCTTGCTCAATTTTAATAAGAGAGATGGGCTCTATATGCAGCAACATTGGCTGTACAAATCGGTTTTCACTGAATGTGCAAATGAGGTGGACGCAATGGTCAAAAAGAGCGGTGCCACGGTAGCCTGCAGCCAGAAGGAACCGAAATGCAAGGGGAGGGGGGGCACGGAAGACCTCCTGCGCTGCCGTACCCAAACAGTGCGCTGCTACTGACACTCCCCCCCTCCCTCAGAGTAAAGCGTCAAGAGAGCGCAAGGCCCCGGGGTCCATCAAAGCCTCAAAACAGTAATTATACAATGTACACCATCTGCCTATCTGCAGGCCCACCCTGCCAAGCTGCACACACACACACACACACACACACACACACACACACACACACAGCCACTCACAAGTGACTCCAGAGAGAGATCTGGCCTGCAGTAGCTTATCATTACTGCGCCAGTAATGATAAGCTACTGAGTAACATTAATAACAGCTACCGTGATGACACTCGCATCACCCGCCAGCAAGCCAGGGATGATGCGCGTCTTGTTTAGAAGGGAGATCCATTTTAAATGTGTGACAATAAAAGCGGGAACCTGGCCAGTGTGCCGATGAGAGCTGAGGGGGGGGGGAAGGGGACGGAGCTGCAGAGAACGACTGCAGCGGGGGAATGTGCTGCGAGATGCAATTATAAACACATCCGCTGCTGATACCTCTTCTGCCTCTCTCTACTGCACACTCTAAGGCATCCGTTACTGATACTGATCAAACTGTCTCTGTAACGCATAAACACATCCATTACTGATACCACCTCCTCAAACTCTCTCTGCTCCTCACTGTAACGCATAAACACATCCGTTACTGATACCACCTCCTCAAACTCTCCTCACTGTAATGCATAAACACATCCATTACTGATACCACGTCCTCAAACGCTCCTCACTGTAACACATGAACACATCTATCACTGATACCATCTCCTCAAACTATCGGTGCTCCTCATTGTAACAAATAAACACATCTATCACTGATACCATCTCCTCAAACTATCTCTGCTTATCACTATAACACATAAACACATCCTGACACACATACATTCACACATGCACACACACTCACACAGTTACAATCAATACAATACAATGCAATCCAATACTTCATTGTCCCTGGAAATTTGTTTGCAGACAGGTTTAAAAGAACACAGGACACAAGGACACACACAACAGAGTTACAATCAAAAACCAATATGGGCCATGCACGCACACCCACACACACGCATATGCATGCAATACGCACACACACAGAATCTCTCCAACATTGTTGAGACTGCAGGGTGCTTGGCTACTGTTGCTAGGAGACAAATTACATTAGCTCAAAAAGCACACATTTTACAATACTGCACCACTAGACTTCTGCACTCTTTCCCACATGCCATGGCATCGGTAGTTTGTTCATTTATTTCTATTATTTCCATTGTGTTAGGCTGTTTTCTACAATCATTCATTCCATTCCTCAAGCACCTGAAAAGATGAGCAATCACAGGATTCCAAACCAAACAGAAATCCTTATTACAAGCTCTCAGAAACAACCGAAACCTCATTAAACCTGCTCTCCAAATAATGTCCCTCATAACAATAAATCATCCTGACGTGAATTTCCAAGCAGTGCTTAAAAACTGTTTCAAGCAGCGGGAAATGCAAATACGTACTTTAACACCACTGAAGCATAGCCAATGAGGCTGAACATGTCGTTCATTAAGTTTAATGGAGTATACACCAGTGCAGAAGCAATTTATGAATGACTGAAATGCTTCTCGCAACACAAGGCCGGTGGTTGATCACTCCACCCCTACCCCACCTAAGGTGGGTGAGAATAGGAAGGGGTCCCTGGGGTACTTTCAGAAGCGCCGGGGCCAAATCAATGCCGAAATGCTCATGTGTTCATCGGCTCTGATGAAAGTGTCTGCCCGCTGCAATTTACCACTACATCACTCTGCCAATCACAAGAGCTCATTTCCTCTCCAGACTATAATAATAATAATGATGATTATGATGATGATGAAGATGATGACGATTATTATTATATTATTATTATAGTCGGTGATGAGAACAGCCCATTCAGGCTTGTCAATTTAAATAACAACGATGATAACAATGACAATGACAATAATCCTCATGGCTGCAGTTCATTGTTGTTTCCCTTTCTTGTTGTTTCTGCCTTTCTACCTGTTTTTAATGCGGTTTTAGACGGTTGGGTTATTATCTGTTGAGCAACGTCATGACTCAAAGTCTTGCATGACTCACGTGGCTCCCGTATTTCGCCAACGACTGAATCACCGCTGGGGCTACGCTCCTGTCCCTGCGGCTGACTTCACGTCTCACTCACAGCGAGTCTCCCGCCGGTCTCCTGAAGCAGGAAGGGACGTGGGGCTGCACCTCTCTTCCGCCGTACCTCCCAGGCAGGACGGCTCCGACACAGAGAGCGAGCGGGGGGCCCACCCCAGCAAGCAGCGGCCCCCAGCCTGCCGCCGACGAGGCCATGACCCGCGTAATGGAATCTGTGACCTGCTCTCTGAACTGTCAACTTCCCCACTCATTTATTCATATATTTATGCCATCCTGGATTCAGCCTTCGGAACGGTACAAGCATTTCAGCCTTGCTTAGGCCGAGGACATGTCCTCTTTTTAATAGACATTTTTAATGCCCTCCTTTTGGGCCCGAAAATATGTGTCCAGACAGGATTTCTACACTGTTAAAAATTCTAGTAAAATTTGCTGATATATAAATAAATAGCCTAATATTATGTTCACAATGATCAGAATATTATACACAAACACCTGTCCATCCTCTTTTTTTGTAAATCTAAAATATGGTCTAAGTCTTGCTGCTGGTGCCAGTTATTCTGGATATGGATACAAACAGCTTCACCACAACACATGACCTTCACATACCTCACACTTTACACAAACTGTAGCTATATTCTTAAAGCCTCAGTGAAACATTTGAGTACAGGACAAAATGCATTTCATATCATCCTTTGCAAAGCACGGCATGTGCTTTTGCATTACTTCTAGAGATATTATTGTATTTAAACCAATATGTTTAATGTAAAATGTTTCCACATTTTTAAAACACACACAAAAGGGATTTAATAGTGACCATGGGATGGAGAACTCAGTGGAGACGTAAGATAAACATTATCACATTCATCATGGGCCTCCAATCCATATTCATCCAACAGCATAAAAATGATGTTTACATTTGATTTTCTTCCTCCTGAAATAAATATGCTTTCAGCAGCACTTATCGACTGTGCTTAGAACTGACCCGTTCATTACTGAGGAATTTAAAACGTGGGCGCCAAGACGTTTTTCTTCATTCAGATCCATAACATATATAATATACATTCTCATATGTTTTAAAGAAAACAAAATCACTCTATTAATAGTGATTATAAAGGATTGAATGCATTTATTTGACACACACCAAAATATGGACACAGCCAAAATACACTGTAATCCAACACAATGTATGTTTAGATTTACAATATCTCATTAGTATCTCTTAGTTGAATATAATATTTAATATCATATACAATAATTATAAAAATACAGTATTTAACAGAGAAGTAAAGCTATCTCCTATGCTTAGTGTGCTAGAGTCCATGGGTTCCCCATGTCTACAGAAAAGTAAAAAATATTTCCAGCGCCTGTATGTGAATTGACTGTATGCATATATTCACTTGTTTACAAATAACTTTTGCGCAGTAGTGTATGTGTGCATGCATGTGTGTATACTGTATTATGATGTGTACATACGTGTGCGCATGCATGCATCTACGCACTTGGGTGTGTCCACGTGTCTGTGGGAAAGTGTGTGTGTGCGTGCATATGTTTGTGCTGTGATGAATGTTGCACATTTGCTTGTGTAGACTTCTGTGTTTGAAGATGACGAATTCTCGCTCCTGTTGATGCCCAATTATATCCAGGTGACAAAGGCATTAAACACAGTAGACGTCTGGAGCTTTTTTATCTGCTGTTGGATGAGTGCCTTTCCCATTTATGCATCCGCCAAATGGTCACACCGTTTCTGTCTCCATGGAAACTAGATGAGCGGCACGTTCCCTTGCCCCCCTACCCCACACCTAGAGGTCTGAGGCAGTCACAATCCACACCCGTGATCCCCTGAGACCGTGCTGGTCAGCAACATGCACAGACAAGGACCACCATGCAAAATCAACCACCCTCCAGGAAATAAAGACATCACCATGTCTAATTGACTAGCGGTGAAGACATCGCTCAAAGGTTTTCCTCATCACACTCATGTGAAGTCATTTTAAACCAACGGGTCTAAGAGATAAATTCTGAGTTGACTGTTCTCCGTGAATTTGACTCCAGCACCCAGATATTCTTATCTAACACACACATAGGAATACACAATGATGAAAACAGGCAAGTCAGCCCATGTAAGCACATCATTTGTCTTTGACTTGCAGAGAAGTAGGCAAGCCAGCATATGCATTTTCACAGCATGGGCATTCTAGGGCAGCCATACCCATGTCAAAGAACGGGGCAGTGAATTGGACCCACAAAACCAGTTCGGCCAGATAACTGGGAGGTCCACTGCACTTGACAATGAATGCTCTGTTCTGAAAGAAGGCATTGTGTGTTTCTTCACTGTTTCAGTGATGCAACAGGAACACTGAGGTCAGCTCCTGCACTTTGACTAAAGCACTAACAAAGCAATAACATTTCATTAAAAAAAAAATTCTTCACCATTAAGAATTCATTAGCAACGGCACAAAACAAGAAGGGTTTTTTAAAAATGTGTGATGCAACAAGCAAATACAATTTTCCAATAACATGAACCCTCTTAGTCTGGATAGCTCAAACTATTTGTTTTAACTGAATTCATATTTTATGATATGTGCAGATCCAGATAACGCATGTTGCAACTGAAGGGTCAAATGCTTTAATATTTGGAATATTTTAATTTATGGCTCCATTTGTAAGCATTAATGTTTGAGTTGGGCACAGTCTGTTGGCAAAATAGAAAACTAAGGAAAGAACAGACACACACATACACACACAGAAATAAGTAGTGCTTAGATTTTGTATATTCCACTTGTGAAGGAAGAAAAAGTGAAAAGTTGATCAATGATTTATCATCTTAGATGCCTATATTGACTAAATGTATCTGATCTCATTTATATCTTAGAGGCAACATTAAAATAAAATGCATTTAGACTTCTAGATATTGGCCTAAATACGTTAGGTGAGGTAGGCTACCCAGCTCAAGGTACAGCACAACACCTTTCCCTGCATTCGAACTGTAAACCTTATGGTTCCCAGACTACTTTCCTAACCACAACTGAATAGCCTACTTGTGAGTTACCAATATTGTGCCATGCAAAACAGATACATACATGGAAAAATCTATTACTCAATCCAGCCTTTATGGAACATCCTATAGGCTACTTTCCAATACTGATTTTCCATGTATACTGTACCTTGAACTCTTTTATTCTTAAACAGGACATAAATAGCACGCCAAATAGACTGGAGACAATCAACCAATCCATTTTGACAGCCCCTTTCAATGCTGGCATACAACATGCAGACTCACATGTATTGTTCATCTTCATTTCCATACCTGAAGTTAAAATTTCGCTTCAAATGTGTACCCCGCGAAAGCTTTACCGTCCAAAGAGCGTGCATCCATTCATAAAACGCCAATTGCGTTCTCATGACATTTGACCGAAACATCTCAGCACTGAGACTATGTCGATTGCTGTTTGTGGTACTCACGGTGATCTTCGTGTCCTTGTCGGGTCTCCTGCAGGGCGAGTTGGACACGGGGCTCTGTGGAAAGAGACATGAGGGATCGTCAAAGCTGCCCTCCGTGTCAGACATGACCGTCGTCTCGAGCGAGCTTTCAGACGTGAATGTTTTTTTTTTCTGTGTTTTTGTAATGGAAAATCCTTGCTTCAGTTACTGCCGTACGTTTCCCAGGCAGCGGCAAAGCGTAGTGAGAGGAGCAATCAGCAAGACGGCGATGATAATAAAGGCAGCGCTGAAGTCAAGCTGTCACCCGAGTCCTAAGGTAATCGGCAGAGAGAGAGAACGTACTCGCCAACCCTCTGCAACTGTGTTCACTCAAGCAACACATGGACCGTGTGTATTAGGAGGAATGGGGGTGGGTGGGGGGTTGCAGTTATTTTCACTCACCATACGCCCCCTCTCCCTCTGGAAAAAAAACAGAAGAGAGCAGGAGGGGAAAACATTTTTTCGGTGTGTTCGGCGCGTGTGGCATCAAATTATTATTCCAGAGCTAATTGCAATTGGGGCTAAACTGAAGGAGAAAATGAATAAAAACAACAATAGCTGATGAAACTGCTGCTAATTCTTTGTGGCTGACAGTGTATGATTGGCTTTGTGCGGTGCAGACGTCGGGTGTGTTTTTCTGAAAAAAGAGAGGTGCTGGCTTGGGGGTAGCTATTCTCCTTTAATTGCAACATTACACTTCGTGCAGTTTGTGTTGGTTGAAGCTGTTGCACCTTAACTCAAGGTTTGAGGGCTGGTGCATAGCCTACTGCTCTCTTCACTGACAGGTTCACCTGCAGTTGCCATAGACAACGGTATGAAACAGCGGCCACATCGCAGCTTTCAGAATTTCTTTAAAAAGCACCATTAAAATATCATAAAGGAGTTGAACATTTAACCAGATCAATGAAAAAATTTCAAAACGGCAAGAAATGTGGCTGTGTCAAATTGAATGGACCTGTTCGATTGTGAACCATAATGAAATACTTTGAGTTATGATTTCAAACTGTTCAGAAGCCGTTTGCTGTCTAGCTGTAGTTGTCTGGAGCTGTATTATAAGACAGATACTAATTTTGGGCCTCTAGAGTGTAGAAATGCCCCATTTTAATTTGAAAGCAGAAAACAAACTGGCTCTTGATCTGACCTACCTCTCTCTCAGAGCTGGTCTTCCGTAGAGCCAAGGGACATTTGTCCTGCTGGAACAAAGAAGTTCCTGTAGGGTGACGACAATTAAAAGTTAACCTTGAAATTATGAATCAGATATTTAGGACAGTTGCTGCTGAAATAATTTCAAAATTAGTATTTTGAAATTAATTTTCTATAAGACCAGTTTCGCTGTTGCAGTTGACTAAATATTGTGATGGGTGTGGGATGAGTTAGGCCTAAAGAGGAGCCTTGGTGGACACCTTCATTGACAGGTGAAGTACTGGGAAAAAGATAATCAGATTTAACATACAAGTGGTTAAGGAAATGGAAACCACATGGAGGCAACATTAGGCAACACAGCAATTTTGAGATTTAAGAGGAATGTCAGACAATTACCATTTACTAATGACCATTATTAAGAAAGGGATTGGAAAGATCATTCACATATCTGAGGTGATCCTTATCTAATGAGAAAACAGAGAACATAACAGCTCACACTCTCAAATGGTACCTTATATCCTCTCTACAAATATATGTGTGCAACATATACACTTATGGAGCACTTTGGTTGGCATTTATATAGCGCCTTTATCCAAAGCGCTGTACAATTGATGCTTCTCATTCACCCATTCATACACACACTCACACACCGACAGCGATTGGCTGCCATGCAAGGCACCGACCAGCTCGTCAGGGAGCATTTTGGGGGTTAGGTGTCTTGCTCAGGGACACTTCGACACAGCCCGGGCAGGGGATCGAACCGGCAACCCTCCGACTGCCAGACAACTGCTCTTACTGCCTGAGCCATGTCGCCCCCTGCCAGAGCCACTTTATTAGGAACACAATACTAATTATGGGTAGGGCCTCCCTTTGCTCTCAAAACAGCCTCAATTCTTTGTGGCATGGATTCCACACGATGTTGGAAACATTCCATTGATATTCTGTTCCATATTGACATGATTGCATCACACAATTTGTCGGATGCACATTCAGAATCTCCCGTTCTACCATATCCCAAAGATGTTCTATTGGATTCAGATCCAGTGACTGGGAAGGCTACTGAAGAACATTGAACACATTGTCATGTTCGTGAAAACAGTTTGAGACGACTTTTGCTTTGTGACATGGTGCATTATCATGCTGGAAGTAGCCATTAGAAGATGGATATATTGTGGCCATGAAGGGATGCACATGGTCCGCAACAATACTCAAATAGGCTGTGGCATTATTGATTCAACCGATGATTGATTCGATTATGTGCCAAGAAAACATTCCCCACACCATTACATCATCGCCTCCATCCTGGACTGTTGATATTAGGCAGGTTGGGTCCATGGATTCATGCTGTTGGCGCCAAACTCTGCCCCTACCATATGTATGCCTCAGTAGAAATCCTCTTTTTTATTAGAAATCGAGATTCATCTGGCCAGGCTACGTTTTTTCCAGTCTTAGTGATAATCGCATGAATAAGTAGGTGTACAGGTGTGCCTAATAAAGTGCTCAGTGAGTGTACATTAACATGTCTGATTCTTTCCAATCATACGCTGTATCCCAATATAGGCCTCTTACATTGTGGATTTGACAAAGGCACTGGATGAATGTGTACTGCATGACTACATTTATCTGGTACATAATTTAGGGACACATAACTGTAAACGAATCATGTTTTTTCCCTTCAATTTATAATTTCCAGTACATATACAATTACAATAGTCTAGATATCTGGTTTGATGAGTGGATGTTCTGGCAGCTTTGTGAAATCCAGAAAAAATAAACAAATGGAATGTCCCATTATTCCTCTCCATACCTAACATGCCCCATTTAAATATATATAAAGAATGTTGAATACAGCCTCGTGAGCATTTGCCAACCTGGATTGGCCATGTTCGAGAAACGGTTGAGAAAAGATAAGAGCAGATGAACAGAAAAACAGGCTCCATTAACACCCTCCTCCCCCAAGCCCCCTCCCCCATTCACCCTCAGCCTTCTTTGTGCTCCCTCCATTTAACCACAAATAGATTTTCACAACACACTGGCAGTTTCGCACAAATACATCATTTGTGTGCAGCTGCCACAGTGAGGTATAGGTAGAGAAATCTCTGTCTAAAGGATGACTCCCCCACTTCCCCCTCCGGGCTTTGGAAAATTAGAAAGGAGAAAGTTAATGAGAAATAGCCAGGCCTTCAGGAAAGATTTCGCCAAATAAAAAAGGGCATCTTGCTCATTTCCTCTATACGGTGCCATTCTCGATCCCTTCTGATAATTCAGCGGCGAGGGGGATGCAAGATTATTCTATTTGTTTTATCCGGCCCTCGGACCTGAATTTGACAGCACTGCAGCATAAAAATGAACCAGCATCGTCACAGAAAAGTAGTGGCCTTACTTCGGCCCAACAGAGTGCTTCAGGGCCAGTGTAAAATGGCAGGTCACCGGGGAAGCTGAGCAGGGTGGGACTGAGTGAAACTTAAGCCAAGTCTATACCTGATCATTTGTGTAAACCACATTTTTCAGGCGTGACAGTGACAAACGCAATGTTTGGATTACTGCAGGATTAGCACTGGAGAGCTGGGGCAATACACCACACAGGTTTTGAAACAGAGGTGTCGCACAGAGATCCCAACCCTGAAACTCAGAAGCTGTTTTGGCGGCGTACAGACTAGTGAAATGATGCTGCCGGTGAAATTAAATAAATGAGGCAAAATGTAATTTCCGCATGATCAAAAAATGATACAGTATGCTATTATGTGAGAATTTAAAAACCAAACCAAACAGACTGATAATTCAAGCTCTTTTGCTCTATTAAACCCTGTACAACCTCATCAAAACCCTCTCATTTGTGTCACAGTTTAAATCGTCCTCCTACTTTCCCATCTTTTTATTATTTTGTTTCTGCGTATAATCCATTTGAAAAACTGGATACTTTCTGAAGCAATTCAGGAAAACACTGTGCTCACCTGGGAATCAGTCCAGTTACCTAAGTCCAGTTACCTAACCGTTTTGCTACGCTGCTGTTGCCACTGCTGCCCACATTGCTGACAGCTCTGCATTGTTACGACACAGCTCAGTGGCGACAGCAGGAGTGTGGCAGACCCCTCTTCTCCAGGAGTAGCAGAACTACAGTTACTGTATGCGAAGTGACAACGGTGGAATCAGGGCTGTTGACATTAAAAGTTCAAAAAGGGACTCGGTGGGAAGAGTGGGAGGCGGGGATTACCTGTAGAGCTCTTTAATTTCAACGGGGTCTTTTGAGGCCCAGGGGCACCAGCAGGGCATTCCCACGTCGTTTCTGAAAGGAACAAACCACCCGTTAGGAGCCAAGTCTGCAGAGAGACAGCCAGGCAGGGAAAAGGTCTGGCGCCCGGCTCTGCTGGGTCACTGGCCAGCGCACAGGCTCAGAGTGGTCAAAGCCTTAGACCTCACTTCCTGTCAGTACCATTTTCCTCCTTTCACACAAGAGGGAATGCTGAAAAACAACCACAGACAAAGGTTTGGAGGAACTAGCCATTGTGAGAATACATGTATCACTGGCTTCAGAGGAGAATAATCTCTGCTCTGATGACATCGTCTTTATGTGTGTTGTGCTTATGTTTTGTGCAACCATTTCAAATGTGTACAACCAACGCAAAAATAAAATATTTTGAAAAGATGGCCTATACATCAATCAATCAATCAGAGAAAAGAATGGCTGCTTGGGATTTCTGATATGAAGCCAATATTTACTTGGCAACCATACCCTTATTCAGGTCAACTGCCACTTTTGGACGATACAACTTCCCTCTAGGATTCTCAGCGCACTTGTACCTGCTTATGCACTTTGTTGTACATCGCTCTGGATAAGAGCATCTGCTTATTGCCTGTAATGTAATGTAACCACAGTATCAGCTGGCAGTTTAAATGCTGTACATTTATACATTCATAATGCTGGTCACATTCGTATTATACTGTACATTTATGCAGCTGGATTCTTCTGGCAGCTTTTATGGTTGAGAACCCTGTTCAAGGCCACACATAACAGGGGCTACTGCCTGACCTGGGATTCGAGCACTATGCACTATTACATTACATTACATTATTGGCATTTGGCAGACGCTCTTATCCAGAGCGACGTACAACAAAGTGCATACCCATAACCAGGGATAAGTTCGCTGAAAGACCCCAGAGGTAAGTACAATTTCAACTGCTACCTGTACAACAAAGATAAGGACAAGGGCCATTTTTTTTTTTTTTTTTTTTTTTTTTTTTTTTGAACAGAGAAAAACAATTCATGTCAAATATTAATATGCATATTATTATTATAAATTGAAGCCTCTGGAAAGACCACAGTTACAGATCTCTGCGTCATTTCTCTATTCCGTTAAATCATTCCACAGTAGTCTGACCTAATCAAAACAATCAATAATAACAATAACAATCAGCAAGAAGTTGGTTGAGTAACTGTTTTATTTGATTTCCACATTGATTTCTGATGCGAATGAGAAGTGACCGTATTGATAATTTTCACACAGCTTTAACACCTCCTACTCCACACCCAGTGATTGCGCAATGGCCGTGAGTCATCACCGATACTGTGAATGAACAACATTTCCCCAATGACGTTGGCCTTAGGGAAGATTTAATGACATCCTCATCCCCCTTTGCATCCCTGCTTTAAATAAAGACCCAAAGTGACATGAGTTTAGACATCTTTCTTTCACAGATCTGAAAAAGATAATCAAATTACCTTATTTTGGATGACTCACAGTGGCAGCGAGATTTGAAGGTTACAGTTGAGAGAGACTGCCTTGTATTATGGCCTTATAATACCCCCACACTGTCACCTCCTTTGGGCTGTTTGTCACCAAGTCTAAAAACCTTTTGCATCTTAACAAGGGAGCAATTAATCAGAATTGTTATTCAGTTACCTCAGCCAAACTACACAAATAATATACATGATCATAATTGTTTTCATCTGAAATACTTTGGATATACTCAGCAAATATTTGTAGACAATCATTGTTATGTCTATTTAATGTCTAAGATGTTATGTACAGATGTAAACAGATTAAGGCCTCTGTACCCTGTTCACCTTTTCAGCAATTATATGTGCATTTTTGCTGAAGGAACTTTGCATTTATGGTAAAAAGATGCTGGGGCACCTGTGTGAAATGTGATGAAGCTGTAATTAGAAATGTGTATAAAAACCTAACCAATCAATACTGGAATAAAATACATATATACTGTATATGATCTTTGCCAAACAGTGATATAATACAGTATAAGCACCGTTTGGGCAGAAAGCAGAGGATTTGTTCAAGTTCTAGAAGCCCGAGTTTTGCGTTAGCATCAGCTGAAGTGATGCCTTCAGGTAGCCTGTTCAGTTACCGTTGCTGCTGGTGTTGACATAGTATCTGCGTCCTTGGGGCGACATGAAGCTCTTCCATCCCTGGGGGAGGGGGACACTCTCGTGCTCATCTCCCATTGTGGACCCTGAGGACACCGCTTTCTGACAAACACAAAGCCACACGTGATTTTTATTGGCTGAGGAACACAATGAGAAAATCTCTCATGAGGTAGCTGCCTGGGTTGTTAAAAAAAATACTGTATGGATAAAACGAGATAAACAAATAAAATGTTTTTGCCAAAACAAACATACTATACATATGAAGTAACAGATTTTTTTGGTCATTTCCAACAGGATCTACCCTATCGGTCTGACACTATCAATCGGTCTTTTTAAACCTCGTCCTACGTGGGCATTGCTGTTTGTCAAGACCATTTTGCAGCCGCACTGAGAGGCGATGCACACTGACTGACAGAGCAGGCCATGGGTTCTCCCTCCCGCAGCTCCAGACAAATGTGGGAAGTAAAAAAAAGAAGAAAAAAAAAAGAAGTGAATATCAGGGCAGTGTAGGCAGGAGCTTCTGTTTGATGTGTGACATTAAAGAGATTCCTCTCTTTCTCTGGAGCTTTAGGCTGGGATCAGCAGGGGTGTTCACCAGCACTGAGTAACTCAGGACGTGACAGATCACCGGCCTTCACCGCAGGGCCGGTAATGTTTGGCTTTTATCTGCGTGCCAGACACACTGATCAGGGGCCTGACTTGAATTGCTTTCACGTCACACTATCTACTCAAATTAGTAAATATTTACCCAATCTAGTCAGGGCCTATATGTGCACATCTTCTCATAAAATATCCCAGGAATCCTCTAAAAGGCCTGCCTCAGAGTAAAACCTTTTCATTAGATGCCGTAGGCTATACGTGATGCTGTCATCAAGCGGCTAACAGTGAATTTAAAGCAGTGAATACAGCAACATTAATTCTGTCATACACCCATTACTCCTTTTCTTTAGATTTGCCTCCCAGTAAAGAGACCCTGTAGGACCATTTGGTCCAGTTAGCAGTGACACACTAAATTCTAAATGTACATATACATGTACTGCACTTGTAAATCGCTTTGGATTAAAAGCGTCTGCCAAATTACAAAAATGTAAATGTAAAAATGTACATATGAGTGCTTTAATTTGTATTATAGCACCTGCCAGGAGGATTAGCGTGACACCATACAGTAAAGAAATGGACATGTATTCCCTTATGATCATTCAGGCAACAACGCTATTAAAAGAAAATAGTTTACCTGTATCTAAGAAGAGTGCAGCTCTTACAAAGCGAATGCATTTTCATATGGGAGGATGACATGGATTTATAGATCTCTAAGCAATAAAATTTCACACCTCCTTTGGCAAAAGCTGTAACAAAAACTGCCTTTTGTACAGAACCTAAAATGGAAAATCAATTGGTATTCTTGCCAAATCACATAACATAGTATTTTATGCTGCATACTTTATTATTTTAAAAAGTATATTAAAACCCTTGAATTGGTGGAAACTAAGCAGCCACTAATTTAAAAAGTGCCTTTTTGGAATAGCCTCAGAGCAATGTAATTTGGGAACAACGTTTTGAGAATTTTTGGGGGAAATCATTCATTGCATTACTTGTACTGCATAGAGCATGTACAGAAATTCAGGACTGGTATCTTTGTACCAATATTCAAATATATAAAAAAATATTTTCAGCCAATGTGACAACATCTCACATCCTTGGAAATTAGAAATGAGGGAAAAATTTCAAATTTAATTTACAAATACATACCACATTAATTTTTAATACAGTAATTACATTTCAATATATTTTATTTTTTAAATGAAAGTAATTTGTGAGAATCTCATAAATGTAAAATTATAATTAATTGACACGAAGAAGTCTGCTTAAAAGTGTCACCCTTTGACTATCAGAATGACATTATTATTCATAAATTCATAATGGTACATAATAATTGTGCACACCATCCCCCTAACGCCACAGAAAGTCAATTGATATGCTGCCTACACATCCATACTATAGCTAAAATAGCTCTAAGACACGTAGGCTAAGGTTATTTGCATCTGAAAGAAGTGTAATTGCAACAAGAATGTAGACCATGGGACAGAACAGAACTCTCCATTTTATACTGCACTGACACAGACTACTGAAGAAATTAACGATCTTTCGGAAATCAGAAACATGCATGTCATAAACTGATAATAAAAAACCCAGAGTAGTCCTTTCTTCTCTTTTGGGGAAACAGTACCCCGCTTCATCCATCAAAGAGCATTTGATTGAGGCATCAGAGACTGTGGACATTTGTATGGTTCTGCCTGAAAATTGTGCTACAATGAAAACCATACAGCACGTTGCTATAGGTACACTGTATGGTACGCTCCATAAAAAAAAAAAGAAGCTAATCTGGGACCAGAATACAGAGCAAATCTATAATCTCCACACAAACCATCAAATTCAAGGTGGCTAAACCTAATTAAAACTACATGAGAGACTGAATTCAACCCAAACCGTTTAAAGGGTTCCACAGTACAGAATGTCTTGTGACGCTCTAGCTGCTGAACATGCCTCCAATGATGCAAGGAGCTGTGGTATTCCTACTCTCCTTATGGGAATACTCAAGAGTGAAGCTCAGTCTCTCAGTTCAAGAACAACTGGAGTGGAGAAACAGTTCCAGTCCAGTGGTGAGGCGTTAGACACCTCATAAAAACATCTATTCACTCACAGTTCATGAACCATTTTCCATCTGGATCAGAGACTCATCCGGTCCAAAGACCACTTACTGTCTGCTCCAACTCACATTCACACTCTTACAATTTCATTCAACTGTTACTCAAATGTTACAAAGGAAACCTTGACACTGTTGTTCTTCCCATTCGACATTTTTTGCCTTAAGTTATGAATGTTTATCCTGAATCATTTTTCAGCCTAGGCTGCTTATCAATAGAATGAACCCAAAGGATCTAAAACAAATGTTGCCAAATGTCTACCAAAAAATGCTTGAAGATACAGTGAGCGCACTATATTTTGATTATAGTACAGCAGCCCACTCAAATAAATTGTGGTAAAGTCAATTTAATCTACATGCAAAACTTAAACATCAGGTACAGAAGGAAAGGAAATTTTGTACCAGCATTACAAAGGTCCAATAAACATGAACTGAGATCATTAAAGACCCACAAGCAAGAAGACTGAAATGAGAGCCTTACCATAGTAGATGTTGCTCAGATCAGATAAGATGACCGTAATCTGGCTTCTGGAGCCGTGGAGTGAGAATGGGACTGGGAGAATTTGGCGAGGGGTGAATAAGTGCGAGGGGAAAACATGTATCACACATATGGAGTCTAATTAAATACCCCAAATGACCCACAGCCCCCATGGACACAGCTCAGGCCTTGAAAACAACGGCCCCTTAATTCCCAAGCCACAAGTTTCTTTTCTTTCGCTCGTTCTTTCTTTCTTCTCTGCTCAGAAAGAGAGATAGACAGACAGAGAGAGAGAGAGAAAGAGAGAGAGAGTGAGAGAGAGAGGAAGGAAAAAATGTGTTCTGTTGCCTTGTTCTCTTGTCTGGCGGCTTTTCCCCAGAGAGCCGGCTCTTGTGCCTGCAGATGTGGGGTTCTGAGGGTCCAGGCCCGGATGATGGCAGGGGCCACTTTTAGACCGTGGGCAGCACAATGACGGACACTGTTCTCCAGCACCGAGGACCTCTCCAAAGCAACAAAGTGTCCTCTGTGCCTCCACTGGCCCAGAGGGCTTTCATCCCTAACCCCAACCCTCCATCAAAACCCAGCCTCTGTGCCCCCGACCCCCGCAGCCACAATGGAAGGCTTCCTCATTACCACAAAAAAATGATAAAGTTCCAAGTCTGAAGGAAGAAAGCCTGGCCATTCTACTGTGGCCGTGAACTAAATGGTTTATTGATTAGCCCCTGAATCTTTCCTCAGTGATGGTATTAATCTTCAGGGCGAAATGTCCAAGTGCCCGTCAAATGACCGTCAAAAGGGCTGCTGGGTTGTTTATCCTTTCAAGACACTGTTCCAGTGTGTGGATGTTCCCTGAGATCAGGCATTGAAACCAGACTATGCTAGGGCTGGCTGTACCTGGCAAGATGACTGGGTGGCATATAAGTAGCCACAGCATTTCCCAGGGAGCGAAGGTTTACCTCATTATGCACCACCACCCCCTCTGGTTAACCGTGTCCCTGCAGCCTGACCAAACAATGCATAACAACTGCGTGAGCTGATGCAGTGAGCTTGCAAAGTGAGGAGAAGAGGGGGCCAACAGCATTGAGTGTTTTCGGGAGGAATGCCTGTTCATCTGCCCTGTCCACAATTTACAGCATAGATTGCAGCATTGAGACCAGACAAATTAGTATGACGTGACATTCCTGGGATTATTTTGTCACATGACTTAAAAGATACATTTAAGTACAGCACCTAGACCAATGGAGTGCCTTTTGCAGATGCTTCTCCTTACAAACACAACATGCTTGATTTGCTCCCAATGGTCTTAAATCAGTCCTAGGCAAGTACACACTAGTGCAGGGGTTGGCAACCCTGGTCCTGGAGAGCCACAGGGTGTGCTGGCTTTCGTTGTTACTTGGCATTAATTGATCAAAGAAAGCCGTTGATTACACAGTTAACTCACCTCACCTGGTTTCTTGGGTCTGAACATCATTCTACTGTGCAGTAGCAATAAGAAATAAGTTCTTATTTATGCAGATTATATGAGATATATATGAGATTTCCAAAAGAGGATCTTTTTCTTAATTGGATATAATGTGAGCTTCATCCAAGACGAGAGTTCTCCATCTCCCATTATGCTCATTTGTATCATTCCGAGAATGCAGAGACTTCCCCTTGGGATGCATACTAAAAACACACTGAGATGGGATGGGGATGTTTGCGGCTCACCAAAACAAGGAAGAGGGCTCCTGGGTCTGCGGCCCATGTTTTATGAGGTCTGATGCGATAAAGTGCTTGCAAAGAGTACATTTACATGCACTGTTACACAGGACATACAATGTCCTCATTAGAGCACAGAGGGATCATTTCAAGCTGAATAGTGATCGTATTGTAATATTCTGTCATTTACACCATCAATGTGGTTCACTGTATATCACCTATTCCTAGTCACATACAATTCAGTTATCTATATCAATTGTCAAATTTGAGAAACTATGGTCACTTATTTATTTGGTAAAGTACAGTAAAACAAAGTGCACTTCACAAAACTAGTAATAAAGTACCCTAAGGTCAACGGCGCTGCCTAGTGGCACACAGAGGAACTGTGCATTGCCTTTCCGAGGTAAACAATAGACAGCAGGGAGGAGACCAGGCACTTTTGTCTCCTTCGCATAAACAGTGGGGCAGGGAGAAGGACTTATGCAATAGTTTCAGGACCAGTTGGGTGATCAGATTCTGTCACAAATAAGTGTTAACATCTCTTTACTATTGAAGAAAAATATCTAAATATAAAATCAGCACACACTCTGAGACTAAAGAAAAAAAAACTAAAACATTTTCCCAGATTTGGGCATTCTGATCTAACAAACAGAGGCAGCAAAACGAACAAACAAAATCTCTATATATTGATCCCATAATAAACATTACAGCATTTACCCTAAAGCCACAGGTTTACTGTACAACATCAAGCCTATATTCATAAACACAGCACTGTGGCTTTGCATATGAAACACTCAAAGTGAAAGGCAGTTGGGTTTCTGCATGATTTCAATCTATGCCCTTCCTATAACCTCTCTGCAACTATAACTGTCTGTTGGGCAGGGCTAACAAAAGAAGCTGAAAGGTCATCACCATGGCAAGCAGCTTTTTTAGGTGGGATTTATTATTATTATTATTGAGAGGACTGTTTGTCTTTTGACAAAGGTCAGAAGGTTGTTTGTCCTTGAAGATTATAAATTGTCTATCCAGCAGGCTATCTATCTAGTCTTTTCAGATGATCCTTTATAAGTCATGATGGTTTATTTACAGAGATAGTTTATTTGATTAGTGTATGCAATGTTTTGAAGAAGTCCACTTAAAGGAATAATTCACTTTCTGGCCTTTTCTTTTATTGTTTCACAGTTTTAGGGCCCCAGACAGTTTTGACAGTTTTGTCAGGGATATCAAGGATATTTCAAATATTTAAAGAACTTTCTTACGAAATGTTGGTTTTAAATTGGCTGATATAGGCTAACTGATACATATAGTCATTTGTTATCTTAGGCAAGAATAAACACTTTGAGGAACTCCAAACTGTGTGTACAGCAATGTTATGTCTGGAGGTTGTATATGTACTCTATACATCACCCGGGTACTCTTCAAAATGTTATGCTTTTTATCTTTTTTTTTTGCTAGAACCATTTCTTAAGGCACATAATCTTGTGACCACTGCACTCAAGGAAAGTAGATGAAATAAACATGATACAATGAATCTACTCATGTTTATAGCCTCTGGAAACAGTCTCAGTGCAAGCGGCTTTGGAGTTGTTTAACATTTATTTTCTTGCCTGTATCTAAAAGATCATTCACTGTAAACAAAAAAGTGTCTGGGCCAATCAAAAGGATAAACTAAAACAAAAATAATATTTTATAAAAACATAACTATCCCTGTTAAATTAACTTGAACTGCATGCCTCACCACAAGGATGCAATTTCAGCATTAATGGTGAAACACAAACTACCAGAGAATCTATCAGCACCTGGTATGTCATAAACCCATCCCTGTGGGAGCAGACACCTTGTAATAATCTGCTACAGACACAAGTCTATGCTACCAAAGCTTTATCTACTGAGCCATTTGGGAGACCGAGTTTCACTGCTTCCACTGATCCCAAGCTATCCATGGTAAAAGCAGCACCGTTAGAATGTTCCGTTAAGAAGATTCTAATCAAATATTTGTGATCTTACACCTTAAAGGGTTAAAGCGACACATGTGCAAAAGTATAATGGTTAACAACTGACTGTTAATTTACAGCATTACCCTTTCACGAGTTCGACTTCAGCATCCAGTGTGACAGAGTGTGGAGTCTCTGTAATCCTCACCAATAAAACCCTTATGGAAGAACAGGAAGCTCACAGCTCCTATGGAGGACAGACCATGAGCACGTTCTTCATTAAAGACAGCTGAGTCCACTCCTGTCAAAATAGCCAAACAGGTGTCGACAATGTGACACCCCCCTCCTTTAAAGACAAAGCCAGGGAGCCTTTTTAAATTCTCTTTGTGGAGTTGTTTCTCAATCCCTGTATAAACAGGCTCCTTCAGAGTTAAGGCACTGCACTGTACTTCAAAATGCCGCTCATTATGAAAATACAGCACGTGTAGGAAGTGTCAACATGATCAAAATACAGTGCTTGTTTGAAGTGCCAACATTATGAAATACAGTGTGGGTATGCAGTGTCAACATTATGAAATACAGTGCTTGTTTGAAGTGTCAACATGATCAAAATACAGTGTGGGTATGAAGTGTCAACATTATGGAAATACAGTGCTTGTTTGAAGTGTCAACATGATCAAAATACAGTGTGGGTATGCAGTGTCAACATTATGAAATACAGTGCTTGTTTGAAGTGTCAACATGATCAAAATACAGTGTGGGTATGAAGTGCCAACATTATGGAAATACAGTGCTTGTTTGAAGTGTCAACATGATGAAAATACAGTGTGGGTATGAAGTGTCAACATTATGAAAGTACAGTGTCAGAATCTCAGAAGAGACTTGTAGGAATTCAAAAAAATGTGGATTGTTCAGACATCAAAGTTTCATCCTGCATCACATTAACTTCATAAACTCATGCAAGGCAAAGTCTCAGGCTGGAAAAGTCACACATTTTTTGGCCTAGATTAAAAAATAGCAAGCATTTCTGGCATGCCAAACCATTCATTATTAATATGAATAGCTTTCATATTCATTTAAATTTTAAGGTCATACAGAATCTATTTTAGAAGGAGGTCTTTCTTAGCTACAGTACAAAGAATGACTACATTTACTGTACAAAATGCTGTGTGCAAAGTGCATTATAAAAGATAACCATGCGTACATCCAGTCTTTGAATACAGCAGGCATAGAACCAAAAAATGAATGCTGAAACAATCCTGAGAGTACTGTAACCCTGGCTTGACAAATATATGGACAATATAATCAGTTAAATGGTTGTAAATGGTTGGAATTTATATAGCACCTTTATCCAAAGCGCTGTACAATTGATGCTTCTCATTCACCCATTCATACACACACTCACACACCAACGGCGATTGGCTGCCATGCAAGGCACCGACCAGCTCGTCAGGAGCATTTAGGGGTTACGTGTATTGCTCAGGGACACTTCGATACAGCCCGGACGGGGGATCGAACCGGCAACCCTCCAACTGCCAGACGACTGCTCTTACTGCCTGAGCCATGTCACCCCAGTGATATGAAAAACGTATAGTTACGTGGAAACATTTGCCTATGAATTTACTGTAATCAAATTTTCACATTATCATTATCACAGTTATCATCTATCTCTAGAAGCAGGCCAAGCTGCATGCACCATTAGAAGGTCATGGAATCCCATTTGAAAAAATAGTATGCCGAAGTATATCTGAAATGAACGATTTTATACTTGTGTAAAGTACAATTAAAGTTTATTTCAAGGGTGCTACTCTAGTATGCTATACAATTTCACATGCCACTTGTGTTATTACAGCTGAATCCACACTGTTAATTGACTTGTCCTTTTTGATAATTGGCGTGTGCGAGGGGTTAACAATGCATTCCTGCCTAACCCATCCCCCTGTCAATCTCTCATCAGGCGGGCCCAAGGCCGGGTCCTCAACATAATTCTGGCCCTTGCAGGGTATTACAATTGTGATATTTTACAGTGTGTTGTCGCTAAATATAACTGTACCTCATAGTGACCGGGCTAATCCTTTCTGCTTCATCAAGAGCCATATAGAGGGACCGGGTATAGATCAAGGGCAATGCTTCTGTATAAAGGGAGCACTGGGCTATTGCTGCCATCTCAAAATCAAGGTAAGCCCTCTTCTCTGCTGCGCAATATGGAGATCTTTTACAGTTGATGCTTTTTAAATCTATTATGCAGATCATTTGATAATTTTAATTGTCAGTTGGTGGTATGGGATCTCAGTTCATGTGTGATACTTTTCTCTTTTATTATTACTATTTTGCATTGAAAATGGCCTCAGCATTTCAAAATAGATGTGATCCTGTATTGAATTTGGTGAACTAACATAAAATGATAAATGTTTTTTCTCCTGAAAATATGAAAATAACCTTTTGATTTTATTTATTCTTTGTCATTTTTTATTATTATAATTTATTGATTTGATGCTACTAAAGTGAAATAATGAGGTCACTGACTGAGTGATTTTGTCTTTCATTGTAGATTGATATCTCCATGATGCCAGTTTGAATAGTTTTCAACCATAAAAGTGTCTTGGGGCCAAAGGACAGACAAATAGGTATGACTGTGTGAATTGACAAGATTTGACTGCACGAGCAGAATTTGAGAATTCAAATATAATCCACTTTGATCTACATTTCATGTAGGAAAGGTGCTATATAAATACAGCTTATTATTAAAGATAGTCTAAAAAAAGAGTCCCTCAGAGTAATGTGGGATTATATGTACTGTTGGTGTGTCTACTGTGACTTCAGCGCTGTGTTTGCTGCCTGTGAGGGACCATGAGTACCGACGCAGAAATGGAGGTGTTCGGGGTGGCTGCACCGTACCTGCGCAAGTCCGAGCAGGAGCGCCTGGAGGCGCAGAGCCGGCCCTTCGACGCCAGGACAGCCTGCTACGTCACGGACGAGAAGGAGCTCTACGTGAAGGCAGTCATCCAGAGCAGGGAAGAGGGCAAAGCCACTGCTCTCACATACCATGACAGGGTGCGCACCTTGTTTCCACTTTCTGACGGGGAAATAAAAAGAGCTTGGTTACCAACACTCAGTGAGCACTTTTATTAGGTATTTATTAGACTTATTAAGTCTTCTGCTGCTGTAGCTTATCCACTTAGAGGCTTGGCACGTTGTTCAGAGATGCCCTTCTGCATACCACTGTTGTAAAGTGTTGTAAAGTGTTGTTAAAGATATGCTGCTCACTGGATGTTTTTTGTTTTTCACACCATTCTCTGCAAACTCTAGAGGAGATCAGCAGTTTCTGAGACACCCCAACCACCCTGTCTGGCACCAACAATCATGCCACGGTCAATGTCACTTAGATCACATTTCTTCCCCATTCTGGTCTGAAAAACTGCTGAACCTCTTGACCACGTCTGCATGCTTTTAGTTGCTGCCACATGATTGGCTGATTAAATATTTGCATTGACAAGCTGCTGTAGAGGTCTAATGAATAAAGTGGTCACTGAGTGTATATTTCAACAGCTTTATATGTTTCACCCAATGGACATACTCAGAAACAAGACTGTTATCATATTGTCAAAGGGAGATGTAATCAGGTTTAATAGCAGTTGTATATCAGAACCCCTGCCACCCAGAACCCCAGCTAGCCTAATTGCAGAGCACAGAAAAGGCCTGTCCAAGATGACCTTTGAAATGGGATTGTATCATTTCTGAATTAGCGTTGTTTCCCCCTGCAGACCGTCACTGTCAAGGAGGATCAGGTGTTTCTGATGAACCCTCCCAAGTTTGACAAAATCGAGGACATGGCCATGATGACCCACCTCAACGAGCCTTCCGTGCTGTTTAACCTCAAAGAGCGTTATGCAGCGTGGATGATCTACGTAAGCCACAAAAAGCAACTTAGCACAACATGCACCAGTCAATGTTTCAATGGCAATCACACTTGACATATATGACACACTGACAGCACACTATTGACAGCATTCTTTTTTTCTCACTGTGCATTTTAGACCTATTCCGGGCTGTTCTGTGTCACTGTGAACCCCTACAAGTGGCTCCCAGTGTACAACCCAGAAGTAGTGTCAGCTTACAGAGGCAAGAAGCGAATGGAGGTTCCACCACACATCTTTGCGCTGTCTGATAATGCCTATCAGTCCATGCTAACTGGTATGTAATGTCAAAAGTTTTGCCATTATGCTAAAAATAAACAGGACATTTGTATTCTAATACACATTTATTTATCATCTGTATTTCTCAGATCGCGAAAACCAGTCTATCTTGATCACGTGAGTATTACTATGCTTATGGTTGATGTACCATTATTACAGTATTACTATGATTATTAGTATGATAATGATGGGGATGATGGCGATATAGATGATGATGATTATTATTATTGTTAGTGACTTCATGAAGTCCTTGTTTTTTACAGTGGAGAATCCGGTGCAGGAAAGACTGTGAACACGAAACGTGTCATCCAGTACTTTGCGACGATCGCAGTGTCTCCAGACAAGAAGAAAGAGGCAGCCAATAAAATGAAGGTAAGTCTTTGGCAATTTGGAAGTGCTGCCTCTTAGATTCTGCACCACAAGCTCTTTTAAACAACAATAAACATATCCTTTGTGTTTAACAGGGAACCCTGGAAGATCAAATCATTCAGGCCAACCCCCTGCTGGAGGCCTTCGGTAATGCCAAAACCGTGAGGAATGACAACTCATCCCGCTTTGTGAGTTCAGTGAGGCTGATATGTTTTTCACGACATTTTATAACGGCAATGACCAACATTGGTCTCTTCAAATAACAAATGTGATTTGTGTTGAAACAGGGTAAATTCATCAGAATTCACTTTGGCACAACTGGTAAACTAGCTTCAGCAGATATAGAAACCTGTAAGTTCCGACATCACTGAACTCTTTATGTTATAAGTACGTCTCATAAAAATGTTTTTTAATAACTTTGAAATCTTTTAAAATATATTTTAAGATCTGCTGGAAAAGTCCAGAGTTACTTTCCAGCTGTCTGCTGAAAGAAGCTACCATATATTTTACCAGCTGACTTGCAACAAGAAGCCAGAACTCATAGGTAATATTTACATAGAATTTACATATAATTTATTATATATTTATCAATTAATCCTGTATCATTTACACTCTTATGCGCACACACACACACACAGCAGCTCATGTTAATTTGTCTCCTTCAGATATGCTCCTCATCACCACCAACCCGTATGACTTTGCCTTCATCAGTCAAGGCGAGATTGCTGTAAAGAGTATTGACGATGCAGAGGAGCTGATTGCGACAGATGTGAGTTCAATTAACCAAACAAGTGGCAGACAATTCATCTAAAAGCATCTAATCTAACTTGTTCTGCATAAGAGTGTCTGCTCGTTAAATGAATTGTCAAATTATGTTATGAACGGCCTTTTGGTACTATTGCTTGTGTCTTTGTGCACATGTAGGAGGCCATCGATATCCTGGGCTTCAACGCAGATGAAAAAATGAGCATCTACAAGCTGACCGGTGCAGTGATTCACTATGGGAACATGAGGTTCAAGCAGAAGCAGCGCGAGGAGCAGGCGGAGCCTGACGGCACTGAGGGTGAATGACAGGCAGGCGTGTCAAGTGTCAGTGAATGCGATTTATAATGCTTTTTATCAAGGTTTTTCTGTTTTCCAGCTTGCTGTGGAGGAATTTAGCTTGGTAACTTGCTACAGACTGTGAACAATGAAAGCTTGAAGGTTAACTGCATATGGTAATGTACTGATATGCATCCCTTTGTATTTTAAAATGAAGAGGCAGACAAAGCTGCCTACCTCATGGGCCTGAACTCTGCTGATCTCCTCAAAAACCTGTGCAATCCCAGAGTGAAGGTTGGAAACGAGTATGTCACCAAGGGGCAGAATGTCCAGCAGGTTAGACCATACTATTCCGTGTTCGTTGAAGGATGTGTTTCAGCGTCAGTATTCCGGTCTGCTGACATCTCTTAATTTGGTGGCTTTTAGGTGTATAACTCCATTGGTGCATTGGCTAAGTCTGTCTATGAGAAGATGTTCTTGTGGATGGTCATCCGGATCAACCAGCAGCTAGACACTAAACAGCCAAGACAACACTTCATTGGCGTGCTTGACATTGCTGGATTTGAGATCTTTGATGTAGGTATTATTCTTAATCTTTTTCTTCTTCTATAAAAACTAATGAATATTTCTCTTATACCCTTCACAATTACAGTATGTATATTTTAAATAAATATCAGTCAGGTAAATATACACATATTGTTATAGAATTAGACAAATAATTCCTATTTCTTCAATTATAAACATGGCCTTTAATTAGTAAATCACCATGAGTTTCTCTAAGAGCTATATTCTTAATTCCTTCCTTTTAATTTAGTTCAACACACTGGAACAGCTGTGCATAAACTTCACCAATGAGAAACTGCAACAGTTTTTCAATCACCACATGTTTGTGCTGGAACAAGAAGAGTACAAGAAGGAAGGAATTGATTGGGAGTTCATCGATTTTGGCATGGACCTAGCAGCCTGCATTGAGCTTATTGAGAAGGTATGTTCAGGCTCACCTGTATGAATACAAATTAATAAACAGGAATTAATGGGAATTTTGCACCGGATATGAAACTTAAATATGAAACCGGATATGACTTTCCGAAATAAATCAACTTTACATATAATCTATGACCCTCAACACAATTAATACTGCAGCATTACTGCCATTCTGCATGTATCACTGTATGTCACAATCACAATCTCAGAAATTATATTTACATTTTTTAACGGTCCATTCAATCACTTCCTCTAGCCAATGGGCATCTTCTCCATCCTTGAAGAAGAGTGCATGTTTCCAAAGTCCACAGACACTTCCTTCAAGAACAAACTTTATGACCAACATCTCGGCAAGAACAACTGCTTCTTGAAGCCCAAGCCCATCAAAGGCAAGCCTGAGGCCCACTTCTCCCTGGTCCACTACGCTGGCACTGTGGACTACAACCTTGCTGGGTGGTTGGAGAAGAACAAGGACCCGCTCAATGAGTCTGTGGTGCAGCTTTACCAGAAATCGCCACTGAAAGTGTTGGCTGGGCTCTATGTCGGCTTTTCTGCAACAGATGGTAATTCTGCACTTTACATATGAAATGTAATCAATATCATGGTTCAACCAATGGTTCCAACATTTTGTCTCACCAACAGGGAACAACCCATTCTGTCAACATCAATTATACACCAATCCCAAGTGTGCTTTATGTTGCAATGACTACTATAATCACTGTAGTTGGCATTCAAATACAGCTTAGTGTTGCATTTCCTGTTGCATTATTTTCATTGATGTTGCAGGTGGTGCCAAGAAAGGCGGGAAGAAGAAGGGAGCCTCTTTCCAGACCGTGTCTGCTTTGTTCAGGGTAAGACAGTGTCTGCTTTACTCAGGGTAAGACCGTGTCTGCTTTGTTCAGGGTAAGACCGTGTCTGCTTTGTTCAGGGTAAGACCGAGTCTGCTTTACTCAGGGTAAGACCGTGTCTGCTTTGTTCAGGGTAAGACCGTGTCTGCTTTGTTCAGGGTAAGACCGTGTCTGCTTTGTTCAGGGTAAGACCAAGTCTGCTTTACTCAGGGTAAGACCGTGTCTGCTTTGTTCAGGGTAAGACCGTGTCTGCTTTGTTCAGGGTAAGACCGTGTCTGCTTTGTTCAGGGTAAGACAGTGTCTGCTTTGTTCAGGGTAAGACAGTGTCTGCTTTGTTCAGGGTAAGACAGTGTCTGCTTTGTTCAGGGTAAGACCGTGTCTGCTTTGTTCAGGGTAAGACCGTGTCTGCTTTGTTCAGGGTAAGCTACCCTTCCATTACCACTCAGACACTCATATCATTAGCAGACACTTTTATCGAGAGTGATTTGCACAGTTTATACAGTTTTTACTTATAATCCTTTGGATTATAAAATATCCAGCTGTTCTGCATTGGTCATATAGAACTTCCTTTACTACCGTTCCAAAGGCTACTTTTTTCAAATGCAGGAAAATCTGAACAAACTGATGTCGAACCTGAGGACAACTGAACCACACTTTGTGCGGTGCCTGATACCTAACGAAACCAAAACTCCAGGTAGAGGCTTAATAAACTCAAAATAACCTACAAAAATACAAAATTCAATGAAATTAAGAACTAAGATATTGCTATCACCATTAGGTATCATGGAACACCATCTTGTTCTGCACCAGCTGCGCTGTAACGGTGTGCTGGAGGGCATCAGGATCTGCAGGAAGGGCTTTCCCAGCAGAATCCACTATGGAGATTTTAAGCAGAGGTAAGACCGTAGAAAAGATCTCCCCGTTTAAAAAGAATAACATTGGTTTGGTGCTGAGCTTTACTCTGGATGGCAGGTACAGAATTCTGAATGCCAGCGCTGTTCCAGAGGGCCAGTTCATGGACAACAAGAAAGCTGCTGAAAAGCTTCTGGGCTCCATCGATGTGGATCACGCGCAATACAAATTTGGGCACACCAAGGTCATCTCAGCTTTTTTGGATACGTGTATCATTCTATATAGATTTGTATTTGATATTCTGTAGATAAAAGGTCCAAGGCCTACCTTTATACTGTATTTCAGCATATATTATTGTTGGAATATTACTGGCCACAATATACTGTAATATGATGAAATACAAAATACAGAAGAAATTCAGACTGTATTAATGTCCCAGAGAGTGTCAATGAATCATGTAGTATGTTAAAATGTGTGTATTGCATAACAAACAACAATGGAGAAATGCTGTTCATTAACCAGTGAGGCAGGTATATCACACCGCATTAACACTGTTTGACACACATGGCATTCCAGGTGTTCTTCAAAGCTGGTCTTTTGGGAGTTCTGGAGGAGATGAGGGATGAGCGTTTGGCTCAGGTGGTGACCTCTACCCAGGCTGTGTGCCGTGGATATCTCATAAGGACAGAGTATCGTAAGATGATAGAGAGAAGGTACCTTTGCGTTTCCAATGTATGTAGCACAGTGTCACGTGGTATAAAAGATCACAAAACGTTTAATGATAAGCGCCTATCTCTAATTTGAAATTGAAATTCTACTCTGATCAATTTGATCAATTAATAGGGAAGCCCTCTTCACCATCCAGTACAACATCCGCTCATTCATGAACGTGAAGAACTGGCCATGGATGAGGCTCTTCTTCAAGATGAAGCCCCTCCTGAAGAGCGCAGAGTCGGAGAAAGAGATGGCACAGATGAAGGAGGACTTCACCAAATGCAAAGAAGACTTGATAAAATCAGACTCTAGAAGAAAAGACCTAGAGGAAAGAATGGTTTCCATTATTCAAGAAAAAAATGACCTCCTCCTTCAAGTTCAGGCAGTAAGTTCAATAAATACAAATTATTTGGTGTATTGGGTCTATGTCAAATCTATGTCTATGTAAGATCAAATCCCTTCAGAATATGGCAAATCCCTTCAAAATATGCAGCAAAAAACATAAACATAAAACATAAAATGTCAATGTTGTTTGTTGTTGTTTCCTTACCTGGTAATCAACATTGGTTACCATATTTTAGAGAACCTAAATGACCTCCATACTTGCATGAATGGCAGGTGTTGGTAATTACAGTGCCACTTCCTGGACTCATTAGTGCATGCATGCTGCGCGAGGCTGATCATAAATATAAATATTGCAAGTGATAAACTGATTTCCACACACTCTAAGGAATCCGACAATCGGATTGATGCTGAGGAAAGATGCGAGGGCCTGATCAAAAGCAAAATCCTGCTTGAAGCAAAACTCAAAGAAAAGATGGAGAGATTAGAAGATGAGGAGGAGATCAATGCTGAGCTGACCACTAAGAAGAGGAAGCTGGAAGACGAGTGCTCTGAGCTGAAGAAAGACATCGACGACCTGGAGCTCACACTGGCCAAAGTGGAGAAGGAGAAACATGCCACCGAAAACAAGGTTTACGTTTAAATATTGCATAACAATTTCATTTTAAAAAAACAGGCAAGACACCAGTACCAAGCTGATGCAGTAACATGTTTTCAGGTTAAAAACCTGATAGAGGAGATAACGGGGCAGGATGAGAGCATTGCCAAGTTGACCAAGGAGAAGAAAGCTCTCCAAGAGGCACATCAGCAGACTCTAGAAGATCTCCAGGCAGAGGAAGACAAAGTCAACACTCTGACTAAAGCCCAGGCTAAGCTTGAGCAGCAAGTGGATGATGTGAGTTAAGTGAATAGCTTATGAACTGGCAGAAAAAAGCCCAATTGTCTTTCCAGTACTGTGTGGCCAGATAAGACACAATTACGTTAGTAAATTTTTCCAGTAATGAGGTCCTAAGTTGTATGATAATAATTTCAGCTGGAAGGTTCTCTGGAACAAGACAAGAAGCACCGTATGGATCTTGAGAGAGCCAAGAGAAAGCTTGAGGGCGATCTAAAGCTGGCCCAGGAGTGCATAATGGACCTGGAAAATGAGAAGCAACAACTGGAGGAGAAGATTAAGAAGTGAGTGTTGCTCTGAATTACATAATATTAATTTATAGTGTCAGGGATTTCAGCCTTAATTGTTTATGCATTGTTAAGGAGTATAAATAAACCTTGACACAGTTGAATGGGAGATACATTTGATTGATGTAATTTTCTTGCAGGAATTATTGTTGGAGAGCACCATCCCTTTATTAACAATAAGGAGAACATGTCTCCTAGTCGATGATACCAATTAGCAAGCTCGCCATGTAGGCTGAGGAAATTATGGGGTTTTCCTCTGTCCAAATGTGTCTTGAAAAATGTGTAATTGCCAGAGGGTTAGTCCTCTAGCTAAAACTGATTGGAGCATTTGTTAGAAAGCAAAACATTGAGTGATATTAATCAGTGGTATTAAAATGGATGTAATGTTATCAGTCACTAGGGTTGACCTTGACTCTCAGCATAGTATATGTAGTCTAATATACACTACAAAATAAATTAGCTGTAAATTCAAATATTGTTACTTTGATTAGAGACTGTCCCTTGGGTTCATATGGAGCACATTATATAATTACATGATGCATTAAATGCTGCCTTTTCAATATTATTATGTTTTATGCAACAGAAAAGACTTTGAAGTGACTGAGTTGCATAGTAAGATTGAGGATGAACAGGCTGCTGGGGCACAGTTTCAGAAGAAGATTAAAGAGCTTCAGGTGAGAAGGAGGAAAAACTCTGCGGAGTTAACTTCCATGGCTTTCAAATTTCTTTTGTGGAAAAACAGCATTTCTAACCCTCAGGCACGTATTGAAGAGCTGGAGGAGGAGATCGAGGCTGAGCGTGCTGCTCGGGCCAAGGTCGAGAAGCAGAGAGCCGATCTCTCCAGGGAACTTGAGGAGATCAGTGAGAGGCTTGAAGAGGCTGGTGGCGCGACCGCTGCTCAGATCGAGATGAACAAGAAGCGCGAGGCTGAGTTCCTGAAGCTGCGGAGAGACCTGGAAGAGTCCACCTTGCAGCACGAGGCCACTGCAGCCACCCTCCGCAAGAAGCAGGCCGACAGCGTGGCAGAGCTGGGAGAGCAAATAGACAACCTTCAGCGCGTCAAGCAGAAGCTGGAGAAGGAGAAGAGTGAGCTGAGGTTAGAGGTGGATGATCTTTTAGGCACCATGGAGGCCCTGGCAAAGGCAAAAGTGAGTTGCAGACTGTTATTTCGATCTCCTTCAACGTTAATATGATAAAAATGATCTCACTTACATTGTACAATGTGTTTTCTAGGTGAATCTTGAGAAGATGTGCCGTTCCCTGGAGGACCACTTGAATGAAGTGAAGTCCAAAGAAGAAGAGCATCAGCGGTTAATCAATGACCTCACAAGCCAAAAGGCTCGACTACAGACAGAAAATGGTATCATTAACTACAATTGCACATCCTAATGGATGACTATTTTTTTATTTATAGTCTTTAATTTTTCTGAAATTTATTGGGTGAATTTATTGATTTTCTTTCTTCAAGGTGAAATGTCACGCCAACTGGAAGAGAAGGATTCTTTAGTTTCTCAACTAACTAGAGGGAAACAAGCATATATTCAACAATTTGAAGAGTTTAAGAGGCACAATGAAGAGGAAATTAAGGTAGCTTTTAGATGGCACAAACATGGATTTTAATCTTGTTAGAATAATCTTGTGAAGTGTTACTTTTTGCAACTTCTTGAAGAGTGTTTTTTTGGAATAAGTAGTGTTCTAGAACTCCATTACTTCCAATTACCAGCAGTGACTGTTACATAGCATTATAATGTTTAGTTAAGAACACTCCCATCACATTTGTGATCTCACACCTTAATTAGTTCATAGGAGTCAATGATTTACATCAGGGGTCTCCAATCTTATCCAGAAAGGGCCGGTGTGTGTGCAGGTTGTTGTTTTAGCACAGGACTAAGACAGCTGATTCTACTCATCTAGGTCTTGATTAAAGACCACGATTAGTTCATTAGTATAATCAGGTGTGTTACTGCTGGGTTAAAACAAAAACCTGCACCCACGCCGGCCCTTTTAGGATAAGATTGGAGACCCCCGATTTACATCATATGGTCACATGGTCCATGACATGGAGCCTCACTCCTCCTCACTCCCCCTTCACAAGAAAGGACATCTTATGTAATATTACATTATTGTCTAATGAGGGTTTGTGAAATAAAACCCTCATTAAAGCAGTTAATATGTATTTCATACGCTCTCTAGGCCAAGAACGCCCTGGCCCACGCCTTGCAGTCGGCTCGTCATGACTGCGACCTGCTGAGGGAGCAGTTTGAGGAGGAGCAGGAGGCCAAGGCTGAGCTGCAGCGGGGGATGTCCAAGGCCAACAGTGAGGTGGCTCAGTGGAGAACCAAATACGAAACTGACGCCATCCAGCGCACTGAGGAGCTGGAGGAGGCCAAGTAAGTGGAAGGACTCAAATATTTTACCACCTTGTTACCGTTAACTTTAAAATGATGTATGTTTCATATACTGTGTTTTGCACACACATATTAAAGGAGGCCAAGTATTAACTGAGTGAAATAATGGGTCTTATTAATTTGGCTTTCCAAAATAATGTGGGCTATTTAACATATTGACTACTTTTAGGAAAAAGTTGGCTCAGCGTCTTCAGGATGCCGAGGAAGCAGCTGAGGCCATCAACTCGAAATGCTCTTCCCTGGAGAAAACCAAGCAGAGACTGCAGAGTGAAGTTGAGGACCTTGTGACTGACGTGGAGAGAGCCAATGGAGCTGCTGCTACTTTAGACAAGAAACAGAGAAACTTTGACAAGGTAAAAACCTGCCTTCTAGTGGTGAGCATATTCTGACATCAACTTCTATTGGTCTGGTTATTCTGGTATATTCTTCAATAAGATCCTGGCGGAGTGGAAGCTGAAATTCGAGGAGGGCCAGGCAGAGCTCGAGGCGGCCATGAAGGAAGTTCGCTCCATGGGCACCGAAAACTTCAAGATGAAGAACGCTTATGAAGAATCTCTTGAACATCTCGAAACGCTGAAACGCGAAAATAAAATCCTACAGCGTAAGTTCCGTTTGGACTTTTGTTCTTTAACACTGCAGACATGGAACATTATATTTACATTTACATTTACATTTAAGTCATTTGGCAGACGCTTTTAATCCAAAGCGATTTACAAGTGCATAGGTTCTTCCACAAGTCAAAGCATCACATCCATAACTAGGAAAATACACATGAAATGCTGTTCTAAACATATAGTCATCGTAAGTGCAAATTCTTTTTATTTTTTTGGGGGGGTTAGACAAGGAGGATAGGGATATCAGAAAGGGGGGCGGGGGAAATCAGGAGGAATCATTGGGCTGCTATAAAGAAGAATGTTCTTTTTAATTGACCATGTCTCACTTTTAGAGGAGATTGTAGATCTCACAGAGCAGCTTGGAGAAACAGGAAAGATCATCCATGAACTGGAAAAGTCAAAGAAACAGGTGGAGCAGGAGAAAATGGAGATTCAGACCTCCTTAGAGGAGGCAGAGGTAATGACAAAAGCACCATTTGCTTACAGCTAATTTTAAACATACATTGGTAACACTTGTACACAAAAAATGCACATGAATTGGCATTAACTAACGTAGTTGTAAACTAACTAATTACTCAGGAGATAATCTGTACAGCCTAGCCTTATTAATGTATTTGTACATCATTCATTTGTGTTAGACAACTATGTTAGTTAATGTCAATTAACTAAACAAAAACAGTTCATGATAGTATTTGTTACTGGTTAACTAATTATAAGTTCATATGGTTTGCTAATGTATACATATTCATGTTACTAACACATTTCTCAGTAGTTAATAAATACATTAACTAATGAAAAATGAATTTAATGTTTAATTAATATATTTGTACATCATTAATTCATGTTAACAACTACATTAGTTAATGCCAATTCATGTAACTCTATTGTAAAGTGTGACCCATATATTTACCTGAATGAGAAATGATCAATTTGCTTCTTCAAACAAATATTTCTTAGGCATCATTGGAGCATGAGGAGTCAAAGATTCTTCGAGTCCAGCTGGAACTGAATCAGGTGAAGTCTGAGGTGGAAAGAAAGATTACAGAGAGGGATGAGGAAATTGAGCAGGTGAAGAGGAACAGTCAGAGGATTATAGACTCCATGCAGAGCACCCTTGACTCTGAGGTCAGGAGCAGGAACGATGCCCTGCGAGTCAAGAAGAAGATGGAGGGAGATCTCAATGAGATGGAGATTCAACTAAGCCGTGCCAACCGCCAGGCCAGCGAGTCCTTGAAGAACCTTAGAAACTTTCAGGCACAGCTAAAGGTCTGTCTTTTAGATGGTTATAGAATACAATACAATTCTTTATTTCTTTTATCAAGGATTTTGTTTATTCTATAGTTTATCTTTAATTTGGGATTTATCATATGTGGACCATTTCTGAGCATTATTTGCTTTCCCCCCTCGCCCTCTCCCACATTTGAAAGGAAGCACAACTGCACCTTGATGATGCCTTGAGATGCAACGATGACATGAAGGAGCAGGTCACCATGGCAGAGCGCAGAAGTGTCCTCTTGCTAGCCGAGATCGAAGAGATCCGGGCTGCTCTGGAACAGACTGAGAGAATCCGCAAAACAGCAGAGCAAGAGCTTGTGGATGCCACTGAGAGAGTCCAACTCCTGCACTCCCAGGTAATGTTCTGCAATGATCAGTTATCACACAGTGAAGGTGTGTAAATTACACACTCAGGAAGTGATTACTTGTGATTAACAGTGGCGGCACACAGTATTATTGAGTATATGGGACATCAGCCGATTAAGTACTTCACATCAGTTGAAGTCACATACACGTACTTCATAATATTGCATGTATAACCTCTGTCTATTGTTTAATTGAATCCAATGATTCATTCTTTGGAGTGAATGTTGTTGTGTTAATAGATAATTTCATGGCTGTTCACGTTTATTAATAGAACACAAGCCTGATCAACAGTAAGAAGAAGCTAGAGAGCGACCTGATCCAGATTCAGAGTGAGGTGGAGGACTCCATTCAGGAGGCCAGGAACGCTGAGGAGAAAGCCAAAAAGGCTATCACCGACGTAAGGACTTCAACTCAACCTTGCCCAAATGTCCTGTGTGAATCTGGCACACATGGACACAAATTAACCAAGCCCTAATTTCTTGTGCAAAGGCTGCCATGATGGCAGAGGAACTGAAGAAGGAGCAGGACACCAGTGCTCACCTGGAGAGGATGAAGAAGAACATGGAAGTCACGGTCAAAGACCTGCAGCACCGCCTGGATGAGGCCGAGAATCTGGCCTTGAAGGGCGGGAAGAAACAGCTTCAGAAACTGGAGACCAGGGTAGGGTTCTGAAAAGTGGTATGATGCCATATGGAGAGTGACGATATACGAGACTAATGCATAGAGGAAGGGTGTCTGTGATGTCTGGACGTTACAATAACCGACCCCGCCTCACTGAAGTGTGATTTCCATCCAGGTGCGTGAGCTGGAGAGTGAGCTTGAGGCTGAACAGAAGCATGGCTCTGATGCAGTCAAGGGCACGCGCAAATGCGAGCGAAGGATTAAGGACCTGACTTACCAGGTGAAGTACTGCTGAGCACGAATGCTGAGAAAGGTGTGGGGAGTAGGTTCTCAAAAATGAGAGCAGTCAGCAAATAAGCATGAGAGGAGAAAACTCTGCAATATTTTACAAAGGAGCTAAATTTGATTAAATTTGCCCAACCATCACAATGAAATAACTAGACTGACCTGATACCAGGAATGTAAGAAACAAGCTAGATTGCCATCGTCGACCAAGTGGGTAGGGGAAAAATCGCGGCCCAGAAGTGGCCGTGTTGCTCAAAACTGTCAATATCAATTTCTTGTCAAAATTCCTATGGGTACTCAGCTTTTTGCCTTTCACGCTAATTACAAATAGATAATTCCTGCTTATCTTTGTAACTATGCATTTGCGATATCAGTTTTTATCACACCTTAACAGACTTAATTTAATGCTTATAAAAGTACAGATGGAGTTACCATTCCTTTTTGGGAAAATAAATAATCTGAAATGTTTGGCAAAGCAAAGCAATTACGGTTCTCAATGCCAAAGGGCTATGATTTTGCACAGTTCTTTTTCTCTATGATATACAGTATATGTGAATGTAACCAGTGCAATTCTGCTACTCACCATACAGTCTCCACTAAATGTTATTGTTCGAGAGAAGGGATACACGTTTGAAAGGACTGTAGAATGGACCACAAAATGTGTGTCTTTACAGTACATTATCAATTGTGTGTATGCTTTTGAATCATTCACTGTATTTAGCCATGGAATGTCATAAGCCTGGCTCGGTTCATCATAGCTACTCCAACCATTATGTGTCTAATGAAGCTTCATCACCCTTCTGTCATCACTAATCTCCTGTATTGGTTTGATTCATTCTTTTTTATATCTGGAGGCAGTCTGAAGAGGATAGAAAGACTATATTTAGACTGCAGGACCTGGTGGACAAGCTGCAGATAAAGGTCAAAGCATACAAGAGACAAGCTGAGGAATCTGTGAGCAAACTGTCTTTTTCTCAGTATTCATGTTGAGAATGAAACATCTTCAATTAACTAAAGGAGTCTGGCATTATTTTAGATAATATGACTAAAATAAACACATCTAATGTAATTGTATGTTTGTGTACAGGAGGAACAAGCTAACAGCCATCTGGCCAAGTTCAGGAAGGTGCAGCACGAGCTGGAGGAGGCAGAGGAGCGTGCTGACATCGCAGAGTCCCAGGTCAACAAGTTGAGGGCCAAGAGCCGTGACATGACCAAGGTAGCCAAATAAACAGATTTATATGTGTGTGTGTGTGTGTGTGTGTGTGTGTGTGTGTGTGTGTGTGAGGAAACAGTATTATGCACTAATAGATAAACAAAACTGAGGGTACATTTGTTCTGAGTCCATGTTTTTTCTTCACTTTTATAGGCAAAAGACAGTGGAGAGTGAGATGGCTTCTTCATACATAATGCCAAAGGACTCCCTGTCCACAAGTCCCAAGCAACCCATCATATCTCCCTATAAGTTTGCATAATTTATATTAACATATAAATTGCCTGAGTATGTTTTGTTGATAGGTAAGTTGGAAGATAAAACAAGCAAATATTTGTGCAGAGTATTTTCTTCAAACTAATAAAATACTGACCATCACACCTAAACTTTCGGTCATTTGGGGCTTATTTCTGAACATTTCTGACTTCCATTCATAAATGTAAGAAAACACCACAACTAGACATGACTGGGAATATTCACATGGACATAAATCACTCCAAAAGCTGTGAAAACCATTGTTTGATCCAGACAAGTTCCTGACAAAGATTCTATTATTAATTATATTAAATACTGATCCAACTGGCTGATCACAGAGCTCATGGTTGAATATTAGAATAAGTGGATAACCTGGGCAATACTATGTGGTAAGCCCTGTTATATCTCACCCAGCAGGTTCACACCTGCCTTTGCTGGATATGCCACTCAAGATCTCTGATTAATAGGTTTTTAGCTATTCATTGTTATGCATATACATATAGTTCAAAAATAAGGTAAAGGATATAAAGTATTTTTTATATAAGAATACATATTAAAGAAATAAATAAAAAAAATATGACGTGGGAAGGATCAAAGGCACATGCACAATGAAGAGAATTCTTGGCATCCAATTCCGCATGTAAAGCTCAATGTTAACACCCTAAAAATAAACTGTGAGATCGTATCCCCAGATGCGACGAAAGCAACGTGAGAGGATGTGAATTGCATTATGAGATTACAGGCGGTGACGGCTGATATTAAAGCGCATGTCTGGCTGATTAGGGTAATTTATTTCTGTCTGTCTGCCCCCCAGCTGGGCGGGCCCTGTAGCAGCGCATCCTGAAACTCGAGAGCTGTCTAATTTAGCCGTGGAGAAGCCCCTAAATGTCACAGGCGTACTGTTACTGTACAAAGCCCTCGCAAGTTTCTCATATGTCATTTTTGGAATGACATACAGCTTCAGATCACCATTGATTGTCAATTGCACATAATCTTCTCTGGTAAAAACAGGAACATGAGATGCATTAATCCATCAATGTGGATGTTTGAAATTACTGGCAAGTTGCGACAAGTGGGACATGAAAACAGTGATCATAAACAATAATATATGTATCTTTCAATACCAATATGCATAATTCTGTTTCTGTCAGGCATTGGAAGTGGCAGGCCACATACAAAACAAAGTGTATTAGTATTTCTGTACAGTAGGTGGGGTAAACCTTTTAATTTAACCTTTGGTTTTCATATTAGGTGTGCAAAAAATGATGCACCCTTGCCAGACCCGCTGGGAGAAAGCCTCTTCAGTGAATTTTAAACCCTACATCAATATTGCTTGTTTTTCAACAAAACACATCATTGTTGACTTATTACTGGAACAGATGTGTGACACTTCACTTTGATTATGACTTCTGATTTCATCACTGCAGGATTAAAAAGACTCATAAAATAATAATGTAACCTGGTGGTGGACCGCTTTTCTAAAAATATAAAAAGGGGCAATGTTCAACATTTTCTAATTGTAGAGAAAAGTCATAATATTTCATGATGAAAAAAACGTTCACTGTTCTTAAAAGGACAAAACACAATGAAGTATAAATAAGTAAAATAAATTTAAAAATACAAAATATGCAAAGTTCATGGCAGAAAAAGGTTTTATTTGTACAGTGTATGATTTTAAATGATACGTAAAGCAATGATGTGGATTGATGATTATATCCCAAAATTTGTAACAAGGAGTGAAAGCAATCATTATTTTTTTGTGTGTGTTATGAACAGATACGTATCTGAGATGAGTCTATCTGATTTAATATTACAGATTACAGATAATACTATGCCCAGCTTCTGTTTGCCAGCGGAAGATTCCAGCACACGCCAAGTGTTACACACAGGCATGCTTATCACAGGCATTGCTAGACATTATTTTATATAGTGCCACTTCCAAATACAGCAACTCCTTTAGGTGAAAGGCATTATATTTATTTCTGTTTGAAAAAGCTTCCTGAATCTCCCTGAGTCTTCAAATAACTTTCCTTTTGCACTGCACTATGCATGCCATTGCTGATTTAGTTTCTCTTTAATTTGCTTTCCAGTGATTACAAATTTTATGTGATGTAACAACCACTACTGGTAATTGAAAGCAATGAAGTTCTAGAACACTGATTTCCAAAAGATTGACTATTCAAAGGGTTGGAACCAGTTTATAATGTTTACACTGTTGTTCTTTATAGGCCTTGGAAGTCGGAGGTAACCCAGAGTTCCAGATCAAAGCATAATTTCTCTTTGGAAAAATTAATGGGCTTTTCACAGAACCGTCTCTGTCACAATCTATGATTTAAGATGGCTTTTAATATTTTGACGTTTGTATCCGGACTAATGGCACTGTGTCCACTGAATTCCGGTGCCACTTTCCAACCAAAATAATTATTTTGCTAGCCAAAAGCTAACACCCCAGCATATGTTTTATGCGCCACAGCTAGCGGTTCCATGAGAAGGGTTCCCAGGCTAGTCAATGCTACCATTAGCCAAAGAAATACAAAGCAACGACGAGTAACTTAAGGAAATTACGAAAGAGAACATTAACTATAACAATTTTGAACAATGTAATTCTCTGTTCAGTTGCTGCATTATATATCCATAAATCAAAAGGATGCAAATACATATGATACATATGATACATAATAATGTCAGTATGCATACAGTATATTGCTTATATCATAAAAAGTAGTTATATGTAAAGTACTGTGCAGTATGTTAATATTTGGAGAGTGGTTTCATTTCAAATCCAATGTGCTGGAATACAGAGCCAAAAGAACAGAAATTGAACCACTGTCCAAATACATACAGACTGTATATGAACAGTATATATGTATACAGTCCTGACACATTTACCTATATCGCAAGAGGGTCTACCCCTTCAAAATAAGACTTATTGTAGTTTAAGGAAACAAAATGGTAGCATGAATTCAATTCAATTACATTTTATTTGTATAGTGCTTTTCACATTAGACTGGCCCAAATGCGTTTTTTCACATAAGTAGGCTCGGCTTTAAATGAAATGGGCATTTTGGGACGGGAATCGGTGGTAAAATAATGCAGCGTAAGGAAAGATAGGACAACGAAAAATGACTGAAATAGGATTTAGGCTTATTGATATTTATTGATATTCCATGCATCAGTCAATGCTGTTACCATCGACAAATCCGTTCTCTGCAGTTTCATATAGCTAAGGATTTTTGATTTATAGGTCAGGTTTTTAACTGAAAGTAGGATGCCACAGGAAACTATTGGTTTTAATGTGAAAATTGTGATTTCAAAGCGTCTTATCTTTTGCTTTTAATGTTTGCAATAACATAGATATCATGTCTAATTTTAGTATTTCATTGGTTTCTGGGGGAAAAAAGCAATCTTGGAGTCTTTTGGAATCACTTTTTTGTTGTAAGGTTTATGGCTTTTTGCTTTGCAGATAAATATTTATGGAACTTGTGTAACTTCAGGTGTCTAGGCTGGGGTAGTTTGGTATGGTTCTATACTGCACTGAAAATATGGTTGCCTTAGTACCATAGCCTGCAGGGCTGAACCTTTAACAGAACTTTTAACAGACATTTACACAATATTGTTTTTTAATTTTAAATGTGTGAAACACATATGCTTAACACAGGGTTGGTATCCAATTTTTAACAACATTATACCGTCCCCAAATTTCATCATGGTATATGTAATTATGGTCATGCTGTCCAATATGTCCTAATAACCTTTACTGTGAGATTAAATATCATCCCAGGAAAATGACCAAACCCATCTGTTACTTTGGTCTGAGACATGTGACGGTGTTTAAGGGAAATAAAGAGCTGGATTCAATCAGTATTTGTCATTAACTTTAACTAAATGCAAGCGCTAAAACCATTTCTTGCAAACGATTGCCAAACTCGCCAAACAAACCTGTTGTTTGTGAAGAAAAAATGTAACCCTTGAATTTAATTTAGAGTCTACCTAAGGACAAATGCTGATGAAATCCTGGCCTCAGTTTTACACTATGTTTGCCATTCACATGGGCTTGATCATTGCTACAGTACAGGTAGTACATCTAATTCACAACATGCTTAAAGGATAGACTTCAGAAGAAAATGTGCCTCCCCTCTACTCCCCAGACTCTTGACCCTGTTTCAGACAAGACAAAAAGAAAGGAATGGCTTAAAATATATATATGTAGTTGAATATAAAACTGATCACAGGTACTAGCTTACCAATCAAGACCTTGCTGTCTCCACAGCAGACTGCTGTGATTTGCTCGGTCAAGTGAATCATTGATAGCACATCCGATTTCTGGGTTCAACATCATAGACTGTTCCAACACACACAGATCTTTCCAGAACAAACCTTCAGGGGGAGTTATGCCACTCACCTTGGTGGTCATGTCACGACTCTTGGCTCTGAGCTTGTTAACCTGGGACTCGGCCATGTCAGCACGCTCCTGAGCCTCCTCCAGCTCGTGCTGCACCTTCCTGTACCTGGACAGCTGTGCATTGGATTGCTCGTCCTGAAAGGGATGTAAAGTCCACAGGAAGATTTTGTGCGTTAGTCTATCTGAGATGAGAGCTAAGCTGGACCAGGCCCCTGTGTACAAGAATATAACCTGTCGCAATGTCTATATACATATTGTTATTTTGTTCTTGCAGTAATGTTCAGATGAAAGTCTTTTATACTACCCATGTGGATAGGTGTAATTCCCATGGGATTTATGTCTTTCAGTAAAGAGAGATCAGGGTCTTCATGTGAACTTTTGATTATTTTCTGCTTTCTAACCCTTCACCCGGGAAGAGAATTAAACATTACTAACAACCCAACATTCCTGTGCTTGTAAATAAGCTTTGTTCTTATCATCTGCTGCCATATTCCACACTGTGGCAGTGTAACAGGAAGCAGAGGGTAGTCATGCTGTCATTTTCTCATGGAGAAAAGAAATCTAAGAAATAGCCAAGCCATACAGCATTGTAAGACAACTGAAGCTCAAGCCAGCCCTTCAGTGTGGTTTCCTTTCCAGCAATTAGTCCTGCAAGCAAAATGGTCCTGAATTTTGAGGGTCTGTTCGGTTTAGAATCATCTGCCAGGAGAACTTTAAGGCCTTAAATGTGAATGAACATCCAGATGCACTAATACAAGTTACAGCCCCATGCTATATTCCATAACAGTGTTTGGATTCAATGTCTTTTTTTATAAGCAATCTAGATAATCGACGTAGATTTTTCTGTAAACGTGTTTCTTCCACATCGCTGACTTACAGCTTCCTCAGCCTGCCTCTTGTAGGCCTTCACTTTGATCTGAAGCTTGTCCACGAGGTCCTGTAATCTGTTCATATTCTTCTTATCCTCTTCAACCTGAAGACAACCATACAACATAAAAGCTGTACAATACAACTGTTCCAGTTCTGACTCTTTGTCAAAGAGGACAACCTAGCATTTCACATGTGGCCCAGAGATTACAACACTGGGGTCTGGTACAGAGGTTTGGATCAAATAATGCGAATCAAATAATGCAATCAAATAATAATACAATATGCACATTGTAATTTGCAGGTAGCATTAGATGAAGATTTGACAGCTGTTTAATTCATGTGCAAGAAAAGTAAAGAAAGTGGATAGTGTACAGGATATCATGAACATGTTATGGACATTGCAATCGCACCTGGTAGCCAAGGTCCTTGATTCTCCTCTCATATTTACGGATACCTTTCATAGCATCGGCTCCACGCTTCTGTTCAGAATCAAGCTCACTCTCCAACTCCCGCACCTAGAAATGATAAAAAGCACTTTCAGCAAATAACGTTTCAACATTCAATAAATGTTTTCAGTAGACCAAATATGAGAGGACAGCTACCCGGGTCTCCAGTTTCTGGAGCTGTTTCTTCCCGCCCTTCAAGGCCAGATTCTCAGCCTCATCCAGACGGTGCTGCAGGTCTTTGACCGTGACTTCCAGGTTCTTCTTCATCCTCTCCAGGTGAGCGCTGGTGTCCTGCTCCTTCTTCAGTTCCTCTGCCATCATGGCAGCCTGTTAAAACATGACAAGTTATGTGTATCACCTCAAATTTCTAACCAGTTCATTGAAATTTACACATTAGCAAATATATACATCACTCTAAATAAGTGCATACATATTGTACATAGAGGGTTAGCCAATGATCAGTGCAATACTAAATCTTCACAGTCACAGCTGAAGGTAGTAATCAGTATAGAGTCCGGTGTTCTGTTGGTGTTTTGTTTCAATGTGTGGCAACATCAGTTGAATCCCCCCAACCCCAGTTCATGTTGTGTGTACGGCAAGGAGAAGATATTGACCCCTGAAGGACGACCATTGCATGTTACTCTTAGGCTTAGTTCTGTGCATTATTTGAGATTAAAAACTTTTTTTAAAAATAAACTTTTTTTAAAAATATGTGGACAAAAGACTAGTAAAATATCCAGCTACTAACTGCTGCTGTGGCACATATTTCACTTATTCTGGGGTAATATACTGTGGAAATGTGAGAAATTAATAGTACATATGGGGAAGAACTCACATCAGTAATGGCCTTCTTTGCCTTCTCCTCTGCGTTCCTTGCTTCTTGAATGGACTCTTCCATTTCACCTTGGAGCTGAACTATATCACCATCCATCTTCTTCTTGGTGTTCAAAAGGCTGGTGTTCTGTAAGAAAAAATCATTTGTGCCTTCATTTCCTAGGGACTGGTGGCCATCTGTAAAAGTTAGCATGTGAAATTCTTAAATGTATCATCCACCTGGGAGTGCAGAAGGCCAACCCTTTCGCTGGCATCAATCAGCTCCTGCTCGGCCACTTTGCGGCCTCTCTCGGTCTGCTCCAGAGCAGCCCTTAGTTCCTCAATCTCAGCCAGCATCAGTGTGTTCCTGCGCTCCACCATGGAAACCTGTTCTTTCATGTCTTCCTGTCCTCTGATCGCATCATCAAGGTGCAGTTGGGCATCCTGAAAAGATGAAGTGGTTTAATGAATCCAGTGGAAAGCCCTGAGAAAGCCTTGAGAAATCTGATGACCTGAAGTCCAAAATAACCGTGAGCTGCCTCACCTTGAGCTGTCCTTGAACGTTCCTCAGCTGTTTCTGGGCTTCACCGGCCTGGCGGTTGGAGTGGCTCAGCTGAATCTCCATCTCATTGAGATCTCCCTCCATCTTCTTCTTGACTCTCAGGGCATCGTTCCTGCTCCTGATCTCAGAGTCAAGGGTGCTCTGCATGGAGTCTACAATCCTCTGACTGCTCCTCTTCAGCTGCTCGATTTCCTCGTCCTTCTCGGCTATCTTCCTGTCTACCTCAGACTTCACCTGATTCAGTTCCAGCTGGACACGAAGAATCTTTGACTCCTCGTGCTCCAATGATGCCTAGACAGTTTTAAAAATGATATAGAGAGCAACTGAGAAAATGTGTTTGAGTATGGTTTAAGTTACACTTTGAGTTTTTTTTCCTCTGTAGTACCTCAGCCTCCTCTAGGGCGCTCTGCATCTCTGACTTGTCAGCCTCTGCCTGCTTCTTGGATTTCTCCAGCTCGTGGAGGCTTTTCCCACTCTCTCCAATTTGTTCAGACAAGTCAGATATCTCCTCTGTATTTAAAACAACAGTGGCATTGCAAGATTGATTTGTGAAGGGTCAATGTATCAATTTATATAATTGCATTATTTTATCAAGACAGGAAACATAGAATGTGATGGTTTTCAACATAGGAAGACTTACGTTGCAAATTTTTATTTTCTCTTTTGAGGGTCTCCAGGTGGTCCAGAGCTTCTTCATAGGAGTTCCTCATTTTGAAGAGTTCAGTGCTGAGGGTTCGAGTCTCTTTCTGGGCTCCCTCCAGCTCTGCCTGACCTTCCTCATACTTCTGCTTCCAGTCAGCTAGAATCTATCATTATATTACAACATTTCACTCTATACACAATCTCCTAGCACACAACCATGAAGAGTTGAAATGATTGCAGAATCAACAATTCATGTATTTGTTATTTAGCTGAAGCTTTTATCCAAAGCGACTTACAGTTGATTAGACTAAGCAGAGACAATTTCCCCCTGAAACAATGTGTTAAGAACCTTGGTCAAGAGCCCAACAGTAGTGCAGATTTTATCATGGCTACACTGGAGCCACATATACCTGAGCCACTAGATTACATGCTGCCCCTGATTAACAAGCAATATTAATAGTACAAGAAATCTATTTCATGGACTGGTTTAGGTATATACTGTATTTTAATAGCTAAGATATTATATTTCCTAATGTATTCCAATTAGACTATGGACTGTCTTTCAAGTCAAGTCAAGTCATAATATATTTAAAGAGAACACACTGTACATTGCACTATGGTTGTGAATACCTTGTCAAAATTCCTCTGCTTCTTGTCAAGGTTGGCAGCTATGGAGTTTGCTCTCCCCACATCAGTCATGAGGTCCTCCAATTCACTCTGCAGTCTCTGTTTGGTCTTCTCCAGAGAGGCACACTTGGAGTTCACTGCCTCGATTTGTTCCTCAGCTTCCTGTAGGCGCTGGGTCAGCTTTTTCCTGTGACAACAGAAGGTAATCCCAGGTCAACAGGTAAATAATGGTCTTGCTATTCCACAACCCAAAACCTACTGTAAACAGGCCCATGAACACTGGAATTATTTTGTGGTGGTGAATGAAATATTTGAGTCCTTCCACTTACTTGGCCTCCTCCAGCTCCTCAGTGCGCTGGATGGCGTCAGTTTCGTATTTGGTTCTCCACTGAGCCACCTCGCTGTTGGCCTTGGACATTCCCCGCTGCAGCTCAGCCTTGGCCTCCTGCTCCTCCTCAAACTGCTCCCTCAGCAGGTCGCAGTCATGACGAGCTGACTGCAAGGCGTGGGCCAGGGCGTTCTTGGCCTTCATTTGAAAGGTAAGGGAGTAGCCTATGTTATCCATTTTGATTTTTTGGGAAACTAAAATGCTCCTATGAGTTGTAACTTAGATACATTCAGCTCAAACTATGAAGAGAGATTTAGGTTGGGATCAATCAATATTTCCATAGTTCTGACTCACAATTCACTTTGTTTTCCTTCACAAACAGTTACTGACCCACTTGCCAAACTCATTTTGTGAAGGAAACACTATAATGCTTGCATTTACTTGTAAGCTGAAGTTTATATTGCCCAACTGCACATATTTCAGGCCTAATAAGAAGGTTTCAAGATACCTTTGACTCCTCTTCAGTTAGCCTCTTCAGCTCATCAATCTGCTGAGTAAAAGCCTGTTTGGCTCTCATCAGCTGAGAAATCAGGCACTCTTTCTCTTCAAGTTGACGGCCAAATTCAACTGAGAGGAAAAAATAGAGTAGAAATAATCTTTACCTTGACAAACAGATAAGCTGTGGAAGTAAGATGATTTGACCAATGAATACCATTTTCTGTTTGGAGGCGGGCCTTTTGAGTGGTGAGGTCACTGATCTGACGGATGTTTTCCTCACTCTTAGTCTTAACTTCAAGGAGCTGGTCCTCATGTGTACGACACATCTTCTCCAGCATAATCTTTGAATTAAAAATGTCATTGTTTAACTCAAAATAATAAAAAATAACACTTTTTTTACTGAGGTATGTAGAGCATTTTGGCACCTTGGACTTAGCTATGGATTCCATGTTGCTGGAGAGGTCATCGATTTCCATTTTGCATTCACTCTTTTCCTTCTCCAGCTTCTGCTTGATACGCTGAAGGTTGTCTATTTGCTCTCCCAGCTCTGCCACGCTGTCGGCCTGCTTCTTGCGGAGGGCGGCGATGGTGGCCTCGTGCTGCAGGGTGGACTCTTCCAGGTCTCTCCGCAGCTTCAGGAACTCAGCCTCGCGCTTCTTGTTCATCTCGATCTGAGCAGAGGTTGCGCCACCAGCCTCTTCAAGCCTCTCGCTGATCTCCTCAAGTTCCCTGGAGAGATCAGCTCTCTGCCTCTCGACCTTGGCCCGGGCAGCGCGCTCAGCCTCGATCTCCTCCTCCAGCTCCTCCATGCGGGCCTAAAAATGGAACATAATGTAACTGTAGTTAAACAGTTTTAAAAATTTTGAGAAAATTTTTAAGATTGGGTTTGCTTTAATCAATTTCAAATTATACATGAAGCTCTTTGATCTTCTTTTGTAGCTGGGATGCCAAGGCTTGCTCATCCTCAATTTTTGTCAGGAGTTCACTTGTTTCAAAATCTTTCCTGTAAAAAAAAAAAAGAAAACATATCAATTTTTTCAATGTAGTATACGAGCTTTTATTATTTTATAATGTTAGATAATATTCAGTTAATCAAGTATTACTTCTTCAGCTTCTCCTCTGACTGCTGTTTGTCATTCTCCAGATCCATTATGGATTCCTGGGCCAGTTTCAGATCACCCTCAAGCTTTCTCTTGGCTCTCTCAAGATCCATACGGATCTTCTTTTCTTGTTCCAGAGAACCTTCCAGCTGTGAAGTTATGATGCATCATGTTCATGATTCTAATTATCAGAACAATGGACTTAATGGAGTTAGCTCCAAAGTTGTAAAATTACTCACGTCATCCACTTGCTGTTCAAGCTTTGCCTTAGCTTTGGCCAGAGTGTTGACTTTGTCTTCCTCTACCTGGAGATCCTCAAGAGTCTGCTGATGTGCCTCTTGGAGGGCTTTCTTCTCCTTGGTCAACTTGGAAATGCTCTCATCCTGTCCCATCATCTCCTCTGTCAGGTTTTTAACCTGTAATGTGTTGCCCAAGTGAACACATTAACTTAGCAGCACATTCATGTTTTTCCGTTAAGCATTTCAGATTTAAAATATAAACCTTGTTTTCAGTGGCATGTTTCTCCTTCTCCACTTTGGCCAGTGTGAGCTCCAGGTCGTCGATGTCTTTCTTCAGTTCAGAGCACTCGTCCTCCAGCTTCCTCTTTTTGGCAGTTAGCTCGCCGTTCATCTCCTCCTCATCCTCCACTCTCTCGCACAGTTCTTTCAATTTTGCCTCTAGCTGGATTTTGCTCTTTATCAGACCCTCGCATCGTTCCTCCGCGTCTGCGAGACTCTCACTGTCCTGTCAGATAAAAGGAGCACATCTGGTTGTGTTGATCTCAATAAAATAATCAAAGACAACAAAACAATTTCTGAAGGTCAGATAAAGCCAAACAGTGTGGATATTTCCTAAAATCACAAGACAGGAAACTCATCACACTATAATCATAACTGCAAAGATAGGCTATAGGCATTGTTTGGATAATTGTAAGGAACACAATACTGTATTCCATGAATTAAATGTATGTAATCAGCCCAAGCTATGAGAAAAATGCACTGGTTCTAAAAGAATGGATCATTTGAAAGGGACAGAAACCACAAAAAGACTTCTAGAAAAGTATTTGTTGAAAGTGAAATACACACTATTTGTTTTTCCCCATCATATATCATCAGAAAACTTACAGATTGGACTTGTAACACCAGGTCATTCTTCTCTTGCAGTAGAGTAACCATTTTCTCCTCAAGCTCTTTCCTTTTGGCTTCTGCCTTGACCAGATCTTCCTTGCATTTGATGAAGTCCTCTTTCATGTTTGCCATCTCTTTTTCTGTTTCTGCACTCCTCAGAAGAGGCTTGATCTTGAAGTAAAGCCTCATCCACGGCCAGTGTTTCACGTTCATGAATGAGCGGATGTTGTACTGGAGGGTGTAGACAGCATCTCTGAAACGAAAGGGTTTTATGATATAAATATGTAAAACCGTGCCAATTGGGTTGATTGTGAAAGTGCTGTAACTCAGTCGCAGTAGATCTTCATGTTACTGTATGTGTTAAGACCATGGGTACCTTCGTGCCGTCATTTTGGCGAACTCAGTTCTCATGAGGAAGCCACGGCACAAGGCCTGAGTGCACATCACTAGAGAGGCTAATTTTTCATCTCGCATCTCTTCCAGTGTGCCCAGCAGACCGGCCTTGAAAAACACCTGTAATGGATTGATTCTATGTAATGCACCTATCGTCATTAGTATTACCACTACCGACAATTAATTGCTTGTTTCAGCCTAGTGGTCACCATCATGCACAAAAACATATAGTCACCAACCTTAGTGTCTCCGAACTTGTACTGGGAACGATCAAGATCGATGGATCCCAGAAGCTTCTCTGAAGCCTTCTTTCCATCAATGAACTGTCCATCTGGGATGGCACTTGCATTCAGTACCCTGTATCTGTATAAACGGAGGATGGACAGATGCCTGAAGATACTCTGTATTGATACAGATCTGATTAGTGTACACTCTATACTCTCCATATACAGCACATGCAGATGATGTTACAGAAGCTCTACCTCTGCTTGAAGTCAGCATAGAGGATCCTGCTGGGAAAGCCCTTCCTGCAGATCCTGATCCCCTCCAGCACACCGTTACAGCGCAGCTGGTGGATAACCAGGTGATTGTCCATGATACCTAGGATTATTATGTATATATTAGAGTAGGATATTTCTGGTATGTATTTCATATATCCCGATTCATTATAAAACTATGCACATAGAAGTTATAAAATAGAGGATATGTAAATTAAGTGCAAAGCCCCTCAGAATAAAAATATCCAGCAGTACCTGGTGTCTTAACTTCATTGGGAATCAGGCAACGGACAAAGTGAGGACGAGTGCTCCTCAGGTTTGTCATCAGTTTACCCAGATTCTCCTGAAAAAGGAGAACACAAATATGATCAGTTAAAATATGACATCCTGTCAAATAAGGACTGCTTGGTTATAATGCCATGCTAATACAGTCCTGTACCCTGAAGACTGCAGAAACCGTCTGGAAGGAGCCTCCCTTTTTCTTCGCTCCTTTCTTAGCCCCACCTGAACTGGGTTCTTTTAAGAACAGGAAAACAACTATTAATGTGCAGACTCATTAACTTTTTATGGTGCAAGATCACAAATATGTGATTAGAATGTTATTAACTGAACATTCTAATGCTGTTGTAACAATGATGTAACAATCACTACAGCATTGGAGTACTGAACATTCCAATACACATACTCTTCAAGGGGTTAATGATATAATGTGATATAATGATACATATTAATAATATAGTATGGATTTAAAAACTATTGAAGGACTACCTGCTTCGGCTGAAGAAAAGGAAGCATATAGGAGAGCCAGCAGTTTGACTGATGACTTCTGGTAGAGCTGAACCACAGACTCGTTGAGTGGGTCCTTGTTCTTGTCCAGCCAGCCAGTGACGTTGTAGTCCACAGTGCCAGCGTAGTGGACCAGGCAGAAGTGGGCCTCAGTCTTGCCTTTGGTAGGTTTGGGCTTCTGGAAGGCATTGTTCTTGCCGAGATGTTGGTCGTAGAGCTTGTTTTTGAAAGAGTTGTCTGAAGCCTTGGGGAACATGCACTCCTCTTCCAGAATGGAGAAGATGCCCATTGGCTGTTCAGAAAATGTTTCTTATTGGCAACAGGTATGGAGAAGTATTTAACAATCTCAATTTTACTTTTGTGGTACCAGGAAGGGAGATGTGATGATGCCCCCTGGTGGACAGTATCTGGCCTACATACAGGCAGGGTGGCAACTGCAGCTCATGTAATAAGCTGTCATTCATTGCCAGTGGGCTGCATATAAGGCATTCCTCCCAGGCCTGAAATGCTGCATGTTAAAGGGCTTTCTGTTGTGGACTTTTGATTTTATTTGGACGATGGTATTTTTGGTTCTTGGTTTCCCACTTGCTAAGAGCATTTTAGTTATTTTTGTTCCAGCACAATAAATGGAAATCATCAGTGTTTCTGCCAACAATGCTTCTGTCTGTTCACAACATGATACAGTTGTCATCTCCAGCCCTGCATCACACATTCAAACACCATTTACTCACCTTCTCAATAAGCTCAATGCAGGCAGCTAGGTCCATGCCGAAGTCGATGAACTCCCAATCAATTCCTTCCTTCTTGTACTCTTCTTGTTCCAGCACAAACATGTGGTGATTGAAAAACTGTTGCAGTTTCTCATTGGTGAAGTTTATGCACAGCTGCTCCAAGCTGTTGTACTAAGTAATAGCAAATAGGAAGGCCGTAAGTTTCCTCCTGCTTTGATTTGCCATAGAATAACAAGCCCACTAATTACAGTATGTACCTGCTGCATTCAAACATGACAAAAGTTATTTGTTTTTCTCCAATAACTGTTTTGCATTTGAAGAAAGGTTCCTCCTGCAACCAGTATGTTACAGGCTCTATTATATGTTTATTTCTATGTATTGTTAACTCACATCAAAGATCTCAAATCCAGCGATGTCCAGCACACCGATGAAGAACTGTCTGGGCTGCTTTGTGTCCAGCATCTGGTTGATGCGAATGACCATCCACAAGAACATCTTCTCATAGACAGACTTGGCAAGGGCACCAACTGAATTGGTAACCTAAATGGAAAATGAGTAAATCAGTAAATTTTTTAAATTTTTTAAATAACATACAGAAGGTCAGCTGCTTGGATTTAGCCACAATGTCCTGCCTCCCTCCCTGGTGACACCGATTCCAGTTATGAGTTGCCTTGTGAGGTTGTCGGACACAACCAGCACTGGTATGGTCTGCATTTGATACCAGAGCATGGGGCTCATTCATGCACTTGAACAGAGAACTTTATTTAGATACCTGCTGAACAGTCTGGCCTTTGGTCACATACTCGTTCCCGACCTTCACTCGAGGGTAGCACAGAGCTTTCAGCAGGTCAGCTGAGTTCAGCCCCATGAGGTAGGCTACTTTGTCAGCCACTGAAATAAAAGTTGAATTCATAACTTTAAAACCTTCACCTGCAATTAACTTGAAGGCATTTCTTCTTTATAATAGACACAAGTATGTACAGAATTAGTACTTGTTTAGAACAGTGTAAGTAGAAATATAAGACTATGAACACATTGCACACTGTGCTGGGAACGTAGTAAGAAAGATTGAGCCGTTACTTTTTCATTTAAATGCTGTCATAGCTTTTGAACTGTTCACTAGCTATTTGTTCGAGGTGCCATAATGTTTAAGCTGAATGAGTGCACTTTAATGTTGAGGTTATGAATAAGTGAGAGTTTACCCTCAGTGCCGTCAGGCTCCGCCTGCTCCTCGCGCTGCTTCTGCTTGAACCTCATGTTCCCATAGTGCATCACTGCGCCGGTCACCTTGTAGATGCTCACTTTCTCATCTGCATTGAAGCCCAGGATATCGATGGCGGTCTGTAATGTGAAAATGCACAGAAAGCTCCATTTTTAATTTGAAGACAACCAACATGAGGAAATGGTGACTGTTCTGAAGAAGACCCACTAATTTAGCATGACTCACATCCGTGGCTACCAGCTCCTCCTTGTCATCGATGCTGGCCACTGTAATCTGGCCCTGGCTGATCATGGGGAAGTCATATGGGTTGGTTGTGATGAGGAGCATGTCTGTTAAGGACAGTTAAATCATTAAAATGATGTGTGAGTGTCAAGGTGGGAGTGTTAAATTAAAATATTTCAGAATTAATCTATACCAGTTGTTTGCAGGGCAAAACAAATTCACTGAAAAAAATATGGTGACGTCACTGTGTGTACTTGTAGCTGATAAGTGTGATTTTTTTAAATCTATAAAACAGCTAAAATGATGAAGGTGATAGGCCACTGGCTCATACCAATCAGTTCTGGCTTGTGATTGGTCATGATCTGGTAGAAGATGTGATAACTTCTCTCATCGGACAGCTGAAATGTCACTCTGGACTTCTCCAGCAGATCTGTTCAGGACACGTGTTAAATTGAGAAAGGCGTTAATAAGGACCACTTTTCAAACGGGACCAGATTTACAAAGATGAGTGCAAAGGTGTAAGGAACTCACACGTTTCGATATCAGCGGAGGCCAGTTTCCCTGTTGTTCCAAAGTGAATTCTGATGAATTTACCCTGTTCGGATCACACAGTTCTGGGTTTTAGCATTATGTCACAATTTAAATTAATTTAAATTTAGCTGTCATTGAATTTGACTCCCACTGCACTCTCAATAGAGTCTACTAAGAGATGTGTATGTAATCGTCATATCAATGTAAACTCACAAAGCGGGATGAGTTGTCATTCCTCACGGTTTTGGCATTACCAAAGGCCTCCAGCAGGGGGTTGGCTGAAATGATTTGATCTTCCAGCGTTCCCTGTGGAGCACATTGGATCATCATCAAGCTTTCATGCGAACCTTCCGTTTGGATCTTCTCATATTTCCACAGTCTCTCACCTGCACTTTGCCTGGAGCCGCTTCCTGCTTCTTCTTGTCTCCTCCAGCCACTGCGATTGTCGCAAAGTACTGAATGACACGCTTCGTGTTCACCGTCTTCCCTGCACCAGATTCTCCACTGTGGAAAAATATCAGCTCACAGATAAAGGTCACGTTATCCTTATGATCTGAATAAAACCTGAATAAATAAGGTACTCACGTAATCAGGACAGATTGATTCTCACGATCTGTGAAAAGTTTACAGAGGGTGTTCACAGTGTTTTTTAGCATATTTTGCTCAATTCATATAACTTATAGTCTGTATTTCAAAGAACAACAGAACTTAATAGCCGCTCAATTGTGCTTTAATAACTGCATAAAAGAGCCATTCAATTAGATTTTCTGTACCTGTCAGCATATTCTGATATGCGTTGTCAGAGACAGAGAAGATGTGGGGTGGGGCCTCCATTCGCTTCTTCCCTCTGTAGGCGGCCACAACCTCTGCATTGTACACTGGGAGCCACTTATAGGGGTTCACAGTGACACAGAACAGCCCGGAATAGGTCTAAACAGAACAAGCAATTCGACACAAACAGTGCAATTATTAGAAATGAGACTGGACGTTTCAGTACTCAAATATTTGTAGTGAGATTGGTAATTGAATAGCTGGATCTGTGTTAGAATTATTGTTATCTAAAATTTTATTTTTAGATAATCAACAGCTTTACTATTTCTCAGCAATATGGTTGAATTACAGTATAGGACCCATGAATATGATCAAATATGTTACAGATGACCCAGCCTAGCAGTCTCTTTCTGCACTCAGTCATCATTAAATAGCTTGAAATGATTCAAGCAGAGATCAGTTATCTGAATGTATGCTCCCGAGAGCCATCAATTACTCAAAATGTCTGACTCCATCCATCCATCCATCCATTATCTTAACCTGCTTATCCTGAACAGGGTCACAGGGGGGCTGGAGCCTATCCCAGCATACATTGGGCGAAAGGCAGGAATACACCCTGGACAGGTCGCCAGTCCATCGCAGGGCACACACACCATTCACTCACACACTCATACCCACGGGCAATTTAGACTCTCCAATCAGCCTAACCTGCATGTCTTTGGACTGTGGGAGTAAACCGGAGTACCCGGAGGAAACCCACGCAGACACGGGGAGAACATGCAAACTCCACACAGAGAGGCCCCGGCCGACAGGGATTCGAACCCAGGACCTCCTAGCTGTGAGGCAGCAGTGCTACCCACTGCACCATCCGTGCCGCCCTGTCTGACTCCACAAAAATGCATATTAAATGCAGTTATTTGACCATGTTTAGATGCCTTGAGCCTGTCTTGAGACACTTACATAGATCATCCACGCTGCGTAACGCTCTTTGAGGTTCAACAGCACAGAAGCCTCGTTGAGGTGGGTCATCATGACCATGTCCTCGATTTTATCATATTTCGGCGGATTCATGGGATAGCATTCTTCCTCCTTAACTGTGATAGGCTGAATAAAAAATCAGAAGCGTTCCAGAGATTTACAAAGTAAACAGAATTAATTTCCGCATTGTACAGTACATCTACTGTGATGTAGCCTAAATGCAGAACAAGCCACGATGATATAATTTAGTACAATATATAAGCAGGGCAGATAAATGTGGAACTTAATAATGTTTGTCACAATTCAGAGCAGCAGTGTAGTATAATGGTTAAGGAGCTGGGCTTGTAACCTAAAAGCTGCAGGTCTGGTTCAGTTCTGAAGTAGGGCATTGCCTTTGTATCCTTCAGCAACATACTTTACCTGAATTCTTTCAGCATATATCTCACTGTATAAATGGATACTATGTAAGAAATGCAACAACTGTGTAAGCCCCAATAAGAACATCTGCTTAAGGCCTCTAAGGTAATGTTTTGTCGATGAACAGAATAAAAACCAAAATGTACTCACTTCATCTGCCTCAGTCTTCACCATTGCTATTCCCCCCTCTTTGCTTAGAATGACACCTTTGACGTACAGGTCCTTAACATCAGGCACAAAGCAGGCCGCCCTGGCGTCGAAGGGCCTGTTCTGCGCCTCGATCCTCTCCTTCTCCGGCTTGCGGAGGTAGACCGCAGCAGGGCCGAATGCGGCCATCTCAGCATCCGAGCTCATGGCTGTGGCTCACGGACAGAGCGACTGAAGAATCTCACCACAGCAAGTGCACCACAGCAACAACTTTAAACTTTTGAATCTAAAAAAAATAAAAAATAGCTCAGCCCTCTTGTCCAGGGTGACAGACCTTATACTTTTATATCATACATTAGGTACATACTGTATATACAGCTGAATTATGTGCGAGTGACTCATGGAGACAGTAAGTTCAACTGGTGTGAATGATTCTGTTTTAATGTCTGAGAATGTGATTTCTCACTGACATTATCTGCCACAGTTACACCAAATACTGTACTCCAAGGCACCAAAAAACAAACATAAACCACTTGAATATATGTGGGACAAATTTCCTTTCCTGAATGCATTATTCTTTTCAGACTTGCTCTACTCTATTGTTAGTTTGTTCCATTTGAAATAATCCAACACATCCTTTTGAAGTAATTTCAAAATGGTTTGACAGAACAAAGGCAAAATATGAATGAATAATATCTTACCACTGCTCAGCCTATGGCAGACCTCAGAGAGTGACACGAAACAGACCCAAGCCACTTTTATTGAGATCATTGTGCCAATCAGCCAAACGGCTCGGCTATATTTGGGCATGAAATTCTATTCAAATCTTAATCAGGCGGTCCTGATCCTGAAGCGGTAACAAGCGGTAATGTGCTGGTGTCATCAGCAGCAGTGATGAGGCTCAGGAATTTCACCTGTTCTAGATTGTTCTTATCAGACAGTGAGTTATTTTCCTTTGCTACTGACATGATTTTGATTATAATTTACAGGCTTCAATACAAACATAATATTTCATTTTGAAGTATATACATTCTATATTTTTATATATAACATATATAATGATAAATGAGGTATGTGAAATCACACCTGCAAACTCCAAATAGATGGGAAAGCAAGAGGATGAGAGTGCTTTATTTGTGGTTGTGATAGGTATAAGTTACAGAACATAATCAACTTGACAAGCCCCAGTGACAAGCCTCTCTAACCTGATACAACTTCCCCAAGGAATATGTCCTTCACAAAGGAGACAGGAGGCACCTTGGAGTCTTAATCCTGGGGGGGCAAAAAAAACCAGGGCAGCATTGGAGGTCAATGAGATGTGGAGTAGGGACAGCGTGCCCTAAAGACCTAAAACACTAACAGACTGTTTCCTTTTCATTATAACAACATTATTGAGTTCAATGTCTGTTCAGGAGAAAAATTGGTGAAACAAAAAAGAGATATTTTTAAGTTATATAAATTTGTTGTCTGGACAAGAGGCATAATTTATGCATTACATATTTTTTTTATAATAATAACAATACAATACATATTTTGAAATGATAAGCTTATCAATATTACTACTTTTGGGCTTCCTCTTGTTTAGATGAAAAAATAAATCTTCTCTACACTTCTTAAGTGCTGGCATTTCATCACAGCTATTTGATTCAATGACAGCCAAAAGCAAAAGAAAAAAGGAAAAGATTTACTGAGCTGCATTATATTTGGATGCAAACCTTCAAGATGAGCAAAGATATAACAAGTGTTTGTATTCATAATTCCTTCACCTTGTTTTGAAATGCACCTGTCAACATGGGTAGCTTCTTTCGTGCACAAACAACCCTGACCTTGCCCTGTGTCACATTCTTAAGTAGGACTTCCTGCAGATTCACTGTGACAGGAAACCTGTCTTTGAGGTGGTCTTTGAGGTGGCTTAGACACAGCACTAGGTCATTCCTTTGCCCTTTGTAAATTTGTGAACTGTGATAATCTCTCAGGAATGTATGATATGATATGCAAAAGCCTCTCTTCCGTAGACAGATGGCACAACAACCTATGGTAACACTTTACAATGAATTGGCGAATGTAGTTGTTAAATAACTACTACTGAGAAGTTAATATGGACACCTCTGTTAATGTATTTGTATATCATTAATTAATGTTAACAACTACATTCGTTTTTGCCAATTCATATTGGAATGAAAAAGTCAGTTTGTGTATTTGTTAATGGTTAATTAATTATAAGTAAATTACATTACACGTCCCATGGTTTGTTAATGTATAACTATCATGTAACAAATACGTTAGTCAGTTAACAAATGTATTGACTTATGAATAAATGTATTTGACCATCATTCATTCATGTTAACAACTACATTAGTTAATGCCAATTTATGAACCTTATTGTATAGTGTGACCCAACCTATTGACGTAATGAACAACTGATAATAAACGTCTTTTTAAATTCTTCACAGAGAAGGCTTTTATTGAAATACTGTACTTGAAAGCTATTTTTAATCTACATTTTCTCTACATTATTGTAAAGAACTAAGAAATGAATTTACAAGAGAAAACAATTAAAGGTTAGAAAATTGACTAAATCAGTTTTCCATCATTTTTTTAAAACTTATGGTGAGCACAAAACAGCTGACGTCATATGATTACAAACCTGATGACTTTGAGCATGACTGGGCATTATTATAAAATATAGCTGAAGGAAGTAACTGAAATGCAATAGAAAGTTCACATGATTTGCGTCACAGAGCTGACATGTTCAATGGTCCCAGCAGTTTGTGAGCATACTGCCTAACATTCAGGTATATTCTGGAATGCAATTACACTCCAGCATAAAAACTGTAAATTGGAGTTAAAATATTGCTAATGGCTACCACGTGTAAGCAGAGAACAGCAAAATACACTTCAGCTGTAATCTATACCTGAGCTGGAAAATGGGAGGAGATTAAAACAGTGCCAAATCAGGAACAACCTTACGATTTGGATTAACAAGGAGGAGTGGCTTTGCAATGTGAAACTTCAGCAGGTTTGCTGCACTCAGCTCCATTTCAATGAGCAAGCTAGTACATTTCCAACCCTCTGTTCTTGTGAGGATACTGTAATCGAGTTTGCTTTCAGGTTAACACAGCATGGTATCAGGCTACTGTATTCCACGTCAAGGTTGTTGGAACATCTGAAGGAGATGCATGCTGATTACCACCTGTCTAAATAGAACATACCGCTTTTAAAATAGAACATATTCTTCGAAATACACTTACTGTATAACTCAAATTGGCTCAATGGTTCAGCATAGAGCTGAGAATTGAGAAAAGTGCTCACACATTTGCCAGTTATAAGAAAAATAATTTGGATTTCTCAAAGCATATCATCACAAATTTTAAAATGTAAAAATGATTTTGTCTGTGGTGAGGAGTGCCCACATACAGGTGAAACCCATCCATCCAAGTGACTGGTCTCTCCACCTGAAGGACAATTGGCCAGGTGCCAGGGAAACCAAGCTCTGGTGAATTTGACACTAATGGATTCATAAAAGTAGGCCTGACAAAACCCTCATTAAAAGCAGTTATGGGCCTGCAGTGGGACCTGATTCTGTTTAATTACTAAGAACTGATCATGGATAACAGATACAGTACTAATATTGTAGTGTTTTGCTAATTATTTTGCTGTTTTACTGAGAATTACGTTATGAAATATTATACAACGAATAGAATATTGGTCAGTTTGCGTTCCAGCCGTGACAATATCCACGGTTAAATGTAATGTATGTTCACTCATCTTTTAAAATTACTCCGCATTTGTAGAGTACCCTTATCTACTTTGTAATCGAAATTAACGTAACTTAACGTTATCGTCATCTCGCCGCTAGTAGCCTACCAAAGTAAAATACAATGAGTGAGTTTAAAGTGTCCTTTGATTTCAAATAAATAAAAAAATAAATAAATACAACTTAGGCAACATCACCGGATCGAAATACCAGCAAGAGCACCAAACCCCGGCGAAGCAAATGACGACTCATAGCGACACTATGGGGACACATTATTCCTAATAACGTTAGCTAACGTTAATACAGAACTAATAATGTCAGCAAAATGACACACCACAGTAAATTAACGTTAACTAACGTCAGTAAATTTGCTTCGATAGCGGAGTGGGAATACATTATTGCAAACTAACGTTCACAAAACTGTTGCTTAGCAACCAATAAGAATTTTAAAAAAATACAGTTACCATAAAACATAGTTCCATTAAAAATACATTCATTTAAAGTTTGTCTTGTCTTTCTTTAGTGATTTTATTTGCTGGAGTACAAAGCCAAAAGAACAGAAATTGAACTACTGTCCAAACTGCACTGTATATTCAGAACCTGATAGCTCCATCAATCGTAGAGGTTTGATAAACGGATTTGGCGTTTATCAAGTTTTGGGATTAAACTCTTGATATGGAACGGTGTCAAATGTCATGTCCTGCACATGATATCTGCCTTGTATCACTGATGACTTCACCAAAGATGGAAACTTGAGTTGATCTTTCAATAATCCTTAGCATAACACGCATGGGGAGAAATCATCAGCAGCTCCATTTATGAAAGCCACAGTGAGATGTTCATATGCCTCCCGTCAGCTCAACATGGTACGTAACTTTGAGACTTGTTGTCAATATCTGCTTTATTGTACACATGGCTTGTGTTATTGTCTAAGATTATAGAATATTTATTCCCTTGGCGTTTTGCGGCATGTAAGGTACAGGCACATTAATTTACTGTGGTGTGTCATTTTGCTGACATTATTAGTTCTGAATTCTAGTCTAGATTTAATTGGTCAAAGTGGGGGGAAATTTGGTTTTGGGAAAACTGTTGATTTAATACAGTTTAAAATGCTTTATTTTTCAATAACAGCATTGCTTGCTCCAACTCTAAATGCTGGTTTCTCCCAGTATATTTTACAATATATACGATTTTTAAATACAATATTTTTATTTTACAAATAAAATAAATAAATTGAATGAGATATGCTCTTGGACAAGTTATCTGAATACATTTTCTCAATGCATGGTTAAAAAATTAAAGCAGGATGCTCCTAAAAGGTCGAAATGTATGCAATAGCCCAGTAACCTAATACTTTGCTTTCATTTACTGCTGTTTGTACTGGGTACAACATTTTTTAATTGTGCCTGTCCTATTTTTCTTTCACCACATTCTCTTTATTCTGCATTCTTTATATATAAATATACTGAATATATTGTGTATTTGTGTATGTTGAGTCCCAGACTACCAGCTGGGACACAAAAGACCTTTCAGCTGTTGATATGATTCTCGGCTAAATCTGTACATCAGGGTTTGCTTGCCAGAAATTCATAAGCCTCAGATCTATATTTGTCAATATTTGTTGAGGCAGCATTGAAGTGCAGTCACTACTTTATCATTGGCCAGCTCTCATGCCCATGTTTATACAGTATTTCCTCAATAACATATTACACTATGTGTTTTATCCCTATTTATTTCCTAGACTAGTAAAATGTGAGACGTTAGTGGTCAAGTGATGTTTTTACTGTATCTGCAGACATTTGGATAAATGTAGGCACAATGATAAGATTACCTGTTCTTTTTTGTATGGTAGGTAAACCACCTGGTAATAGTCTCTAGATATATTGTGATTTGTGATAGGGCATGACTGCAGATTGAAGGGGTATTCCTCTGCATTCCTGAAAACCCTCAACCACAATTTCAAGTCTAATGGCATTTCATCCAGGAAGTGCGTTTTGGCAGCCTGCAATGTGCAGGAGCTCGGATATTTTGCACTCCTCAGAAATCTGCGAATATTGAGAATATGAATGTATTTTTCTCTTCCTACAGATGGCGGTGCCATTGCCATTTTGTCTTCCAGCAAATCTGTGCAAAGGAGGCAGCCCTGTGTAACAATTGCAGCTGTTCAATATGTTATGGATCAATCACCAACATAAATATGATATTTTGGGCACTGCCCAAAAAGTTAAAAAATTCCCACTTTAATTTAAAATTTCCTTACGGACGCACTTCTCCAACTTTCATTTCAAAAAAACTTCGCTGCACAATAATAAGCTTGCTGACTGAAATACATTTCTAGATTGTGAAAAAAAAAAATCTCTCATTGTGTTGATTTTACTAGAAGACATTGCTAGAAGAATTTGATACATGTCCTACATATTATTTTGCCACCATATTAGCCCAATGTTGAAGACAGCAATTCAACAACAAATCTACAAAAATTCTACAGAAAGTCTGCCAGCCTCAGCAGAGTGGTGCAATTTAATGTACTGAGTAAAATCCCACTGTTTAGAACACAGTGTGTCACCTTGATACCACGGTGTGTTATGTGGTTATTAATCTGGTAATTAAATAGCAAATAGCCAGAACAGGCAAACGCAATGCAACTCAAAGTACATGATAAACCTTGGTTTCTATTGCATAATTTATATTGCATAATGGCACCCCTCTCAGATAGATTCAGAAGCATAAAACAATATCCAGCAACGTAGACTGTGGCAATACCCAGCAAACATATTTTTCTGTTAATGCCACAGTTCATTCTATTCATTTGGTATCTGTGCCACATTTAGTGAGCCACATATGGAGACATCCTTGTCTGCATCAGAGCACTGTTTATCTAAATGGTGGGATATTATTCACCCATGTTGTTAGTAATATAGCACAAGTTACTGCTCTTGATTCTTTATGTATTTAATGTTTATTGGCCCAAGGGTCTATGAAAATAAAAGTGGAATTGTACAACAGCTGGTAAGCTCAATTTGATTGCAATCATGAACAGTGCAATGTAGTCTTTGTTTGCATCTCATGTACATACTTGGCATATCTGTGTGTCCAGAAACTGAACAAGACATTGGGCAGTATCATTGTAATGTTCAAGCTATCTAAATTCAATCATGAAATCCTAAACACATCGAGGTGGCCCATGCAAACCTCCTACTTTATGGTTCATCCTTAACAGTGAGTACTGGAACAAGCATTATGTATTTATATTGAATAAAAAGAGAAAACGCTAAATCTCACAAGTCTGTGTCCCTCATGATCGCAGAATTGTTGTGTAATGAGAAAGGATTGTATAAATGATTCAGGAAGAGGTACAGTAAGGGTAAACCACTAAGCAGGAAGGTTTGATACTTCCAAAGACATATCATACATGTGCTCTGTTACTCCTCCACAGAATGACCCACCTTCCTTCATGTACACACATAAAACACACAAATGTAAATTAGGAAGTACACACGTACAACAGGAATATGTTAATGAGTAAGCCTTCAACCCTTGGTACATATAAGCCCATCAAACTTTCAGGCTAATAGACCAAAATATTGAATCTGTTTAACACTGTTTTTCTATTTCTACCCCAAATATCAAACAACATCTTTTTACTTGGGTTAATTTGGGGAAATGTTTTAATTCGTATTTATCTGGTAAATTTTTGAAAACCTCACCGAGCTGAATACTCTAAAGACATTTCCGAGAAATGGAAAAAAATACAATTTCTATGCGTGGGTCTTATTATTCCGATACCATCGACACGAGTGTCCCCCAGCTAAGCTACTCTTCCACCTTCCCGCCTACGTCACGGCTCTTGGCCCTCAGCTTGTTGACCTGGGACTCAGCGATGTCAGCACGCTCCTCTGCCTCCTCCAGCTCGTGCTGCACCTTCCTGCACTTGGCCAGATGGCTGTTAGCTTGCTCCTCCTGCCATTCAGAAATTAATACAAAATATTATTAAATATAACATTCTAATAATAAGTATTATGATAATAAACATCATGTATTATGCTTTTAGGAGACTCATGCAGAGTGTCTTACAAAACCTTTACATTTTTACAAGGTATCCATTTACACAGCTGGATATAAAGTGATATCCAATATTCCATAATTATTTATGTATTGTTTTGCCTATGTCACAGACCATTTTTAAAATTATTTCTCGGCCTCACAATGGCTTCCTTGACTGTCATTGGCACAACTTTGGTCCACAAGTTGATAAATTCCAATAAAAGCAATCAAAAGCCTAAAATCAAGACTAGATACTGAAAGCTTTCTGATACCTGCACTAATTAAGCAATTGAATACAACTGGGTATTCAGAAGCCAGTGAGATGCCAACAGTCCAATTACTTTTGGTCCCCTAAAATAGATACTGGGAGTATCGGGGAGATACTGTATGTATAAAAAGGGATGTGATGCCTACACACATCACCTGATATGGATGCACCTCAAATTAAAGGGGACAGTCAACACTTTAACCTCACATGTATTGTTTCATTTAAAATTAAATGTGCAGAACTACAGAGCCAAAAGAACAGAAATTGTCCAAATACATTCAATCACTTCATTGTACGTCGCTCTGGATAAGAGCGTCTGCTAAATGCCATGCAATGTAATGTAAAAAACTGAACTGTATAGGTACCTAGCTCAAGGTTACAAGCCTGGTTACATATCTATTACACTACTCTGGATCTGACCATTATCACTGTCACCATCATCATCGTCAGTATAATAATATGATTGTATTACAGAATGACTACTCACCGCCTCTTCGCACTGCTTTTTGTAGGCTTTCACCTTCAGCTGTAGCTTGCTGACCAGGTCTTGCAGTCCCGCCACATTCTTCTTGTCTTCTGCAGCCTGAACGATAGTGTACTCAATGTAATATATGAACCAATGAATTATGTGTACATGTATATAGGTCATACAACATGATTTGTATGACAGAAACGTTTAACTGCCAAAATAAAAGAAACGTCAACCACAGTAAACCTTTCTGTGAGTGTCCTTGGTGAAACTACCTGCCCCTGCCTTACAAACTTGATGTTAGTGATTAAGTGATTCAGAGTTGTTGATGCAGTCTGTCTGTTTCGCCTTGGATGGCAAACCAATGCACGTACGTCACGGTCAAGGAGCACACCATTTCAACCGCACTAGTGGCCCTAGTTGTTCACATCCTTCTATACCTCAGACTTCCATGGCAACCTCACCTGAGCCACAGCGCCTCATGAAACATGAGCAAGTTCAGCAGTCTGTTGCTGAAGCTCCTGCTGAATATGCTCCAGCAACCACCCTGTTTCAGTCACTCTTCTGTGGCAGCCAAGCTATTAATGGGCAACTGGGCCAGCCTAGCATTTCTATACACAGGCAAGGATGCTAATTGCTCCATTAACTCCAGCAGCAAAATCAATGTGTGTGAAAGCACCTGCTTTCAATACTTTTATCGGTTATTTATTCAAGAGTTTCCTTCATGTTAGGAGTGATCAGCCCCAAGTAACTCTACTGATAGATTAAAACTTTGATTTTGGAGCACTACAACAAAAGCATGAGTCTCCTAGTTTCACATTTACTGCATGTAAACTGTGTCAAATGTTGTCTATAAGTGCAAAGATGCCTAAAGTTAATCATATATCAAAACATACTGAAGGTGATTTTGCAGGTGATCAAGGCAGACTGCATTTCTTTCTGCATTTCTTTTTTACTTTACCTTACTTTTGTGAAAATAAATAAGTGCCGGTACTCTGGTCATACTGGTCATACTACCACGCTAACTACAGCAGTCGTTTAGTGAGGAGAGCGTAAGGGTTGAACGGACAGAGAAAAGAGCACCGGGAACAAGCGCTGGTGTGCAAAAAAAGTCACGCTACTCCAAAGAGCAAAAAACAGCACTGCGTTCCAGTGACTACGAGCCCACTTCAAGAGCTGACTTTACCTGATATGTGAGTTCCTTCACTTTCCTCTCATACTTCCGGACTCCTTTCATGGCCTCTGCACCACGTTTCTGCTCAGCCTCCAATTCGTTCTCCAGCTCTCGAACCTGTGCTCATAGAGTGAGGCGTGTTATTGAAATAAGAAACACAGCAAGCACCAGCCATTACAATTAGTGCGTTAGCAACACGGCCTTCAACATTAACTGTTCCCGTTGTTAACGGTTCCCATTTACCCTAGTCTCCAGTTTCTGGAGCTGTTTCTTCCCGCCCTTCAAGGCCAGATTCTCAGCCTCATCCAGACGGTGCTGCAGGTCTTTGACCGTGACTTCCAAGTTCTTCTTCATCCTCTCCAGGTGAGCGCTGGTGTCCTGCTCCTTCTTCAGCTCCTCTGCCATCATGGCAGCCTGTTAAAAACCTTTCAAATGTTAGTTAACCGATCACATAGACAAGACCTTTTCCCTGATTCTAATCCTTTGCTGTCTTTCTAAACATCAGTCAGGCAAGGTGGCATAGTGGTCTCTGGTGGGACCAGTACTCACATCAACGATGGCCTTCTTTGCTTTTTCATCTGCGTTTCTTGCTTCTTGGGCAGTGTCCTCAATGTCTGACTGCAGCTGTGTGATATCAATCTCCATCTTCTTTTTTGAGTTTAAGAGACTGGTGTTCTGTGAGAAGTTGCACAAAATGGGAATAGAATGTGGTAATTCCTCAATCAAGATCCTGTTTCTGTATACCAGGGATCTCAAACTCAAGTCTGCAGCATCTGTACCTAAGTTATTAAGCTAAGTCATTGTTTGTCCAATGAGTTCACACACCTTGAGTTCACAAGGCCTAATCTGACTGCTGCTTTAAAGATACCAAAACCACCCGCAGATACTGCAGCCCTGACTGCATTTTGTGATTCCCGCTGTAGATAAAGGCAGAGGTGTACCAAAGGTCAAAGGTCATGCCTTTTCTTTGGAATGGGGGGCTGACCTGAGAGTGCAGGAGCTGCATCCGCTCGCTGGCTTCGACCAGCTCCTGCTCGGCCAGTTTGCGAGCTCTCTCCGACTGCTCCAGCGCTGCCCTTAGCTCCTCTATCTCGGTAATCATTAGAGTGTTCCTCCGCTCGGCGATCGCCAGCTGCTCCTTCAGGTCCTCCTGCCCGTGTAGGGCATCGTCCAAATGGACCTGGGCATCCTGGCAGAGACAAACACAGATATAAACAAAAACAAGCACACACACATACAAGTTTTACCACCTGCATTGCTGTGAATAATAATAATAATTATTATTATTATTATTATTATTGTTATAATTGTTATTATAAGATTGTATTTTAGTGAACAGGGGAGAGGTTTTATGTCACACCTGCTTGATGGATTCACAGCAGCCATTTTGATTCAATGATAAATAAATCTACTTCATCTACAAAATATAGCCAACCTATATAGTATTCGTTATTCTTACAGTGACGGAATTTAAAAATTTTTTTATTGAGTGCAGGGTTGCCATGGAGACGAGGAGGCAGAGCCGGCCACCCACCTTGAGCTGACCCTGAACGATGCGCAGCTGCTTGTGTGCCTCAGCCGCCTGGCGGTTAGCGTGGCCCAGCTGAACCTCCATCTCGTTCAGATCCCCCTCCATCTTCTTCTTCACCCTGACCGCATCGTTCCTGCTCCTGGTCTCCGCGTCCAGCGTGTTCTGCAGCATATCCACCGTCCGCTGGTAGTTCCTCTTCAGCAGGTCGATCTCCTCCTCTTTCTCCGCCACCTTTCGGTCCACCTCGGACTTCACCTGGTTCAGCTCCAGCTGGATGTGCAGGATTTTGGCCTCTTCGTGCTCCAACGAAGACTGAGAAATGCAAACATTGGTATTCAATATTCATTGTGATGCTAAACTACAGGCAAATATCGTTTTCCCATACAGTATACTTGTGTGGATCCAAAACACTTATGTGAGGAAGGAAATTTTAAGTAGGGCATGAACAACCCCATGATACAGTAATGAAAAGCAATTAAATAATGAAATGAAAAATTTTCTTAATGTTGCTATTCAAGGATAAAGAGCAATATGTTTGGATTGAATCTGGGAAAACAATGAATTCTGGATTACCTCAGCCTCTTCCAAAGCACTCTGGGCATCCAGTTTGTCTTGTTCAGCCTGTTTGACCGCTTTCTCCAGCTCATGAATAGTCTTAGCAGAATCAGCAACCTGTCCAGACACATCAGCAATTTCCTCTGGAAACAATGAGGAAAACACATAACATGGTCAGCAATTAATTTCTCATAATTTTAATTTAATTACTTTATTCACCTGCTTCCATCAACTCAGTCCACTTGAATGCAATTCAATAGAATTTACCATAAATAAAATATATATTTCAGCACATAACCATTAACCCCATACACTTTGCACTATTTTAAATGATTTATTATTATTATTTTAATCATTTTCTTTAAAATTGTCTAAAATTGAGTTCAAAATCCAAAGATTGCATGTTTATGAAGTTTATGATTGTATCCGCAAACAAGAAGATAGATTGTTAACTTGAGCTGCAGCAAATACCCAGCACTGTGAATGAATAAGCACTAGTCAACCTTAAGCTTACATCTGTACATAATAATGTAAATAATGACTATGTCTAATAAGTGTAAAGTGCAAGTAAAATAAACCTACGCTGCAGGTTTTTGTTCTCCCTCTTGATGGATTCTAAGTGGTCGAGTGCCTCTTCATAACAGTTCTTCAGCTTGAACAGTTCAGTGCTCAGGGACCTGGACTCTCGCTGAGAGCACTCAAGTTCTGATTGGCTTTCCTCGTACTTCTGTTTCCATTCTGCAAGGATCTGCAGGGAGCCACATTCAACAGCCTCATTTTATTGATTAATCAACCATAACCCTAGATCGCCCCTCACCTGAAACTGGTATTGAGTTGTTCATGACTGGACGTGCCTCTACGATCCACCCCGCCTCCAAGGTCATACACACAAAATGACAGCAAACTATGCATTTCATAATTAACATTAGTCAAAGGTATTCCAAAGTGTGTATAATATAAATATCACATATACAGTACTGTGCAAAAGTCTTAGGCACCTGTACAGATCAGATTCTTTCAAAAATAATTCAATGAAAGGTCCTAAATAAACATACTATACATTTTACATTACATTTTAGTAATTTGGCAGAATAGTTAAAAACTGAATCAAATCAATATTTTTTGTGACTACCCTTCGGCATTAAAACTGCATCACTTCTCTGAGACAGCCAACGCTGTCCTGCAGTTCTATAAGACAATCAGCAGGGAGGTTGTCCCAAGCATGTTGGAGAACTTGCCACAGTTTTTCTGCAGACTTTGGTTGGCTCCTTGCTTCTGATCTCAAACAGCCTTGATCAAGTTTTTATGTAAAAAGTAGCAATTTGCTTACAGTAATATGTTACTTTTTTAATTAAATAAAAAAATGTCTCTGTAAAATTAAATATTTTGGAAAATAAAATCTCAAATGTGTTATTTTATACTAACACACACAAAAAAATAAACATATATATATAATAAAGTCTAGGGTGCCTAAGACTTCTGCACAGTACTGTATGTGTGGATCGAAATGCACTGACTGATCCGGAGAAAATTAGTGCCCCAATATCAATACCTTGTCAAAATTCCTCTGCTTCTTGTCCAGGGCAGCGGTGGCAGCATTGGCCCTCTCGGTCTCGATCATGAGGTCCTCCACCTCGGCCTGCAGCCTCTGCTTGGTCTTCTCCAGAGAGGCACACTTGGAGTTCACAGCCTCTGTCTGCTCCTCAGAATCCTGCAGACGCTGAGCCAGCTTCTTCCTTCCATGATAAATACAGAGAAGAAAAAGCATTGTTAATGTACACAGCAGGCATGGGGAGCTGAAATGTATAATTGGCTTCCTACAGTTTGTCAGTGCATTTTTTTTCAGGTGGCAATTAATTAGAACAGCATGTTTAAAGAAGGCTAAGATCTTCTTGACTAGACAATTTAATGCTGCTGGTAGACTTAAGTAGAATACAATGAAGAGAATTATGGCCAAACCCTTCAGTACGTCTGTGAATTATTCACTCCTTGTAGACGAAAAAAGAATCCCAGGTAAGCAGTTAAATAATGATCTTGCTATCCCCATAGCCTTTATTAAAAACAAAAGCCTTCTGTAAGCAGGTTTCCAGTGTAAACATTGGAATCCTTTCATGGTGGTGAATGAAATACTTGAGACTGTCCACTTACTTGGCCTCCTCCAGCTCCTCAGTGCGCTGGATGGCGTCAGTTTCGTATTTGGTTCTCCACTGAGCCACGTCGCTGTTGGCCTTGGACATCCCCCGCTGCAGCTCAGCCTTGGCCTCCTGCTCCTCCTCAAACTGCTCCCTCAGCAGGTCGCAGTCATGACGAGCCGACTGCAAGGCGTGGGCCAGGGCGTTCTTGGCCTAAAAGCAAGCAATGCAGCATGTAAATATTCATTTTTTATTATTTTCAAATCGATATCACTTTTCAAATAATAGCATTTTTTAAAAACATTCAAGCAAACCGATTAGAGAGAAAATAAAAAAGGTCATACTTTATACAATGTAGTTATGCGTTTCCAAAGCATTGCCTATCATTCAGGATGGCATAGCACAAGGACATTCAAGGGATTCAATCAACATTTGTCTTTATCAACAACTAACAACAAAAATCATAACTTAGTTTGGCAAATTCAACAATAATTAGCCAAAATAAGTTTGTGAAGACAAACTATAAAGATAAAGAGCAAATAAAGACATCTTACATTAGCAATGTAATAAGAATGAGTGCAAAGCTTGAGTATGTTGGCTAAGTTGCTAACGCTTATCATAACCATTTACTGCTACCTATTTACTGTACTGTGTGGTTTAGACTGCCTCTGGCGGTAAGGAAGAATGAAATAGAATGCAGTGTATGGAGGTAACTATGATTCTATGAATCCTGGAGGAGCGAGTTATCTGTTATTCATAACTTGGGAGGGAAGATTCTGTTGGAGTAGAGGACGGGGTAAACAGGGCTTTTTTGGGGCATATTACACAGCCCACGTCACAAGTGACTTTGTTGGCATACATTACTCGACCTGCGAATGTTGGGAAATGGAATACTATATTCAGAATCTGGTAGTCATCCAGAATTAATAGAACCATTGTTACATCTGTAACTTGCAGACTGTAAGGTACTGCACAAGGAAGTAAACACCAGATGAGAATAAGAAGAAGCAATGACCTTTCTGCTGCAAATCACTTAAATTGTCGATGTTTTTAGCTTGTCTTGTGCAAGCTGTGATTAATTTTTTTTTACTGTTTACTGTTTTTACTCAATCAATTATTCGTCTACATTTTTACTCAATTAATTATTCTTCTGCATTTATTTGTCATATACACCTGCACACAGTGATTAAATGTGCTTTACAAACTATTATAGAATATAATGATGTCTGAATCATTTGGCTCCAATGCAGCCTATGATTTAATTATAGGCTACCCGTTTTTATTTTTGGAAATTTTGGTATTTACTTTTATCTATTTTATCTGGGGGATTTATCTCTTTATGGTAATTTATGTCCCTGTCCCGGGAAATAAATATCTTAACTAATATTTCTCAGGTTTTCATTTTCAAGGGACAGTTTATCATCAAAGTTCTTTATCTTGAATCAGCTAGTCAATAATATTATTTCAAGAATTTGAAGTAAGTCTTCCAAAAGGATCTGTACTGTGTTTCCTTTTAAGTCTACACAGTCAAAAACTGCATTTGTGCATTTAGAATGTTGGGTAGTCGTATTGGCTTGGCACTCTAGGGGCATTGAGTTCTAGAAATCCATGGAACTGAGTGAGTTAAGGAACAATGTTGACTGATTGATTGATCTTTGCTCCAAATGTGACAATAAGGTCCAGGAATACATATATTGTGTAAATTATGATGAAAATATAATCATAATAATGAAATGAAATGTTATTTGTGAAGCATTTCTAGCACCTTTATTTCCTCCTCTAAGAGTCTCTTCAGCTCTTCGATCTGCTGCGCCTGCAGTGTTTTGCTCCGGCTGAGCTGGGTGACTGTCACCTCCTTCTCCTCAAACTGACGAATAAGTTCACCTGTTCAAATGGAAATGGTTATTTGGAACCCCCCCTAGTTTGCACGAAAAAAAGGTGTATATGTGTGTATATGTGGTGTCTTGTGTTCATGTTCACTGTGAAATTTTCGTCTTACCATTTTCAGTTTGCAACCGAGCATTGTGGGTAGTGAAGTCATTCAGGGCCCTCTGGGCCTCCTCAGCTTTTGCCTTGAACTCACTATTTTGGTCATCAAGACTACGGCAAAGTTTCTCCAGGTTAGCCTGAAATACAGAAAGATATTGGAACTACTCCAAGACTAAAATGTCACAGGAATAAGAAAGCCAGACTGATTTTATGTGAATAGGGGGCTCAGCCCAGCCCTTCTGGATATATCCCCTGGATGTGATCAGGACTGGCAGTAAACAAGGCCATGTACCTTGCTTTTCAGAATTCCCTCCAAGTTGCCGGAGAGGTCATCGATTTCCAGTTTGCATTCACTCTTCTCCTTCTCCAGCTTCTGCTTGACGCGCTGAAGGTTGTCTATTTGCTCTCCCAGCTCTGCCACGCTGTCGGCCTGCTTCTTGCGGAGGGCGGCTGCAGTGGCCTCGTGCTGCAGGGTGGACTCTTCCAGGTCTCTCCGTAGCTTCAGGAACTCAGCCTCGCGCTTCTTGTTCATCTCGATCTGACTAGCGGTCGCGCCACCAGCCTCTTCAAGCCTCTCGCTGATCTCCTCAAGTTCCCTGGAGAGATCGGCTCTCTGCTTCTCGACCTTGGCCCGAGCAGCACGCTCAGCCTCGATCTCCTCCTCCAGCTCTTCAATACGTGCCTGCAGATATTAAAATGGTTAAAATCCCTCATGGGGGCCCATATCCTCTATCACACTGGATCCAAACCTGGAGAATATCTAGAGGTTTTATACATCTAAATGACATGACGAGAGTTCATTCATTAATTCATTCATTCATTATCCTAACGCGCTTATCCTGAACAGGGTCGCAGGGGGGCTGGAGCCTATCCCAGCATACATTAGGCGAAAGGCAGGAATACACCCTGGATAGGTCGCCAGTCCATCGCAGGGCACACACACCATTTACTCGCACACTCATACCTATGGGAAATTTAGACTCTCCAATCAGCCTAACCTGCATGTCTTTGGACTGTGGGAGGAAACCGGAGTACCCAGAGGAAACCCACGCAAACACAGGGAGAACATGCAAACACACAGAGAGGCCTCGGCTGACAGGGATTCGAACCCAGGACCTCCTTGCTGTGAGGCGGCAGTGCTACCAACGGCACCATCCGTGCCGCCTGATAACGAGAGTTCATTTATATTAATATTTGCCATACATAGCTGTAAGTGATGTTTTTTTGTTTTGGTTTTTTGGTCTTATTTTTAAGAAATAAGATATACATTTACCCATTGAGTAAAAATACACATTGCAGTCCGTAAGTATTGGGACAGTGCTACAATCTCTGTTCTTTTGGCTAAGTAAATCCAGCACATTGGATTTGAAATGAAACAATGAATATAAAGTTAAAGTGTAGACTGTCACATTCTGAGGGTATTCTGGGTAATCCATGATGAAATTATATCCCTTTTTTATACATAGTTGCACCCATTGGACAGTTGGTTTTTCAGCTGTTTCTGATTAGTGAGCTGTATTCAATCACTTCCTTTGAGCAGATACTGCAAGAAAGCTTTCAGTATCTAGTCTTGATTTTAGGCTTTTGATTGCCTTTGGAGTCATTTTTGATTTATTGGTGTTTGGTGTTTGTCAACATGAGGACCATAGTTGTGCCACTGAAAGTCAAGGAAGCCATTATGAGGCTGAGAAAGATGATTTTATCGTATTCACTTCAATCTGCAGGAGTACAGAGCCAAAAGAACTGAAATGGTACCACTGTCCAAATTCTTATGAACTGCGCTGTATATCACTGAACACACGTAGTATATCATTTCCATCTTCAGCATAAATCATGGTTTTACTCTGCTCACACCTGTCAGAACATTTAAATGAAATAATTTTAAAGTATGGAGCGTTGGTAGGTGAAGTGGTCTCAACTGAAATCAACTTGCCTGAAGTTCCTTCATTTTCTTTTGAAGCTGTGTGCTTAGTGTTTGCTCATCTTCCACCTTCCCCTGCAGCTGGCTGAGTTCAAAATCCTTCCTACAGGAGAAAGGGATTAACATTTTAATCTTCCTCAGCAACCACAGTTAATTTATGATAAGGATAAAAACCTTTATAATTTAGCTGATATAATAGTTCACGTGTCTGGTATTAAAAAGATTTTCTTTCAGAATATCATGTTTGCTCCCAGAACAAAATGTTCAAAGAAGGTGTGTTTGCATGGATAAAAATTGTATAGATGAGCCTATTTAAGGCCATTTACTCATTGGGTGCTTGGTATGTACAACTAAACTTTTTCTCAGGCGTACACTAGCTTTTTCCAGAAAATTGCATTTAACGCCTCAATTAAACATCCCAACAGCATATAGTTGCTCGTTACTAGACATTCTACCCCATACTACTGTCAGATAACATGTAATAAGCATGCAGCTGCTTGTTAACTGTGTGCAAAAGAGGAATGCTTTTTTGAATACTTTTTCAGCTTTTCATCCATTTGCTGCCTCTCATTCTCCAGGTCCATGATGGCCTCCTGGGACAGCTTGAGGTCTCCCTCCAGTTTCCTCCTGGTCCTTTCCAGGTCCGCACGAATCTTTTTCTCCTGCTCCAAAGCTCCCTCCAGCTGGACAGAACAGGAAATGCCATCATTCCAAACCTTAACTAAAAATGAAATAACTTGCCAACAATGAAAATGCAGAAAAATACATGAAAATAAAAAAAATATGGGGGTTATAACTGCTTGTGCATTGCGGAAGAGACCTACAGCATGCCTCTGGTTATACAGTGTACTGCTAAAGTAAGGGTCAACTGCTGAGTACATACATCGTCAACCTGCTGCTCCAGTTTGACCTTCATCTTGGTCAGCACGTTGACCTTGTCCTCCTCAGCCTGCAGGTCATCCAGGGTCTGCTGGTGGACCTCCTGCAAAGCTTTGTTCTCCTTTGTCGATTTCAGAAGTGTGTCCTCTAAGGTGGTCAACTCCTCTATTAGATTTTTCACCTGTGGATGGAAGTGATGGATGGAATTCCCCAATGCATTCCACTCTGATAGCTGGTGGTTAATATGCTACAAGCAGGAGAGGCAAACAGTAACCCATGTTCCTGAGCCTGCTTAAGTTGTTTTGCATGTATATATGTATGAGTACACACCTGAATAAAGATCACCTGCTGATTTTCTTTTTATTAGGCCATTTCTGTGATATCAAAAGGGCCCTTAATATGATTCACGCATGAATGTGCCACAACATCAGACATGCATGAAAAACAATCAAAAGCTGGTTCAGGACCTCCTCTGTGTTTACTCATGCACAGCCACTGGTTTTAATTAAAAGTGGCTAGAGCAAAACAGCTGGATCCAAGGGTGCATGTTTGGGGCTGGTGAGTCATTTGAATCAATATACCAATATAGATGTACATGTATGTGATTTACATGTCCTGCTTCTAACCACCGATGTTGATGGGGAATGCACTGGCCAAGGGCAAAAACACATTGTATGTGGTTTTTTGCATATACAGGTAGTGCAACATTCCAGTATTGTGACTTATTGGTGTGGTGACTGGTAAATGCGGTAGTAGATGGGAGAAATGTACTCATGTAGACCTTGTTTTCTGCCGCGTGTTTCTCCTTCTCCACTTTGACAATAGTGAGCTCCAGGTCGTCGATGTCTTTCTTGAGCTCTGAGCACTCATCCTCCAGCTTCCTCTTCCGGGCAATTATTTCCGCGTTCATCTCCTCCTCATCCTCCAGCCTCTCAGAGCACTCCTTCATTTTTGCCTCCAGGTGGATCTTGCTCTTTATCAAACCCTCGCAACGCTCTTCCGCGTCGGACAGGTTCTCTCTCTCCTGTGAAAGGAGACCATGGCCATTGAGCAAAAGTGAGCGAAATCTACATGCAGCTGGGATTGAAATCTAGTAATCTAGAGACAAAAAGTAAACGGACTAGGTTAAGCCAAATATAGCTGAAGTTTTACTCAGCGATAGCCTGGTTACTTCCTAGTTGGCTAGAAAATAACAAGATTTATTATAGAAATAATGTTGCAAGGTACATTCAATTTTAAGTATTTTAGGTTAGAGTATGAACAGGAGAATTTCTGTACCGGATGTCAGAATTCTACTGTACTTGGATGATTATTCTTTGTCTGGAATTTCAAACTGCCAAATAATAATAATAATAACTTGCTGCCTGAATCTGAAGGAAAAGATCGTTCTTCTCCTGGACAAGGACCACCATCTTTTCCTCCAGCTCCTTTCTCCGAGCCTCAGATTTGGCAAACTCCTCTTTGAGTTTGATGAACTCCTCCTTCATGGTTTGCATCTCCTTCTCTGCCTCCGCGCTCCGCAGCAGAGGTTTGATCTTGAAGAAGAGCTTCATCCACGGCCAGTTCTTCACGTTCATGAACGAGCGGATGTTGTACTGGATGATGAATATAGATTCCCTGAATAGAGCAGCACATATAAAAAAATGAAAATACTAATGCTTTTACATAGTCCTGTTTCAAAGCTAAGTGCAGCATATCACCTTCGTAAACACTGCATTACCATAGAAGACTATACAACCAGTAACTATTCTAACTGCATTTTCTATGTCGGGTTCCAGGCCATATGTCACATTAACTGAATATTCAGTCTGAAAGGTGAAACAGTCTCCAGCACATGATCACCTGCATTCATTACACTGGAACAACCAAGATTAATACATCTTTGGATGTAGCAAAAACCAGGGCCATCTCTGGCACTCCAGGACCAGGGATGCTGACCCCTAGTCCGGTATTTAGAGCAAAAGAGTCCAGACCTTTTCTGGGTCATCTCCTTGAATTTCAGACGAGTGACGTATCCCCTGGAAACGGCCTGTAGGCGGGTCATAAGCACGGCCAGGCGTTCATCTCTCATTTCTTCCAGAAGGCCAAGGAGCCCGGCTTTGAAGAACACCTGTTCATGCAAGGAAGAGTTACACAACAAAGCCAGGTGAGCTGAAAAAGTATAACTGGTTGCCATGGCCACCTTCTGAGAAGTATAGCCATTAAGGAGTCTTGTAACAGAGATGGACGGGTGAGGCTTTATGCACTGCAAAAATAGTAACACTATCATTAGTCGACTGTATGTCTAATTGCAATAGGCCATCCTCTGAATTTTACACTAAACTCTAACAAATTTGGCTCAACAGAGATTGACTATTCAAGGAGATGCCACACTAATACCAGCACACTTTTATGGCATGTTGTGCAGAATTTGCACAATTTATTTCACCTTTGTGTATCCAAATTTGTACTGAGCATGGTCGACATCGATGGAGGAGAGTAATTTCTCTGAGGCCTTTTTGCTATCGATGTACTGTCCCTCAGGGATAGCACTTGCATTCAGGATCCTGTATCTGTGGGAGTGATGGGAAGGGGAGGAGATGAAGAGTGATTGACAGCAGCCTGGCAGAGCAGACCGTGACTGAAAGGGTGGGTCTTACAAAGTGATCCAGTGCTGAAAAGGAAAGACTACAGTAATACCTCTGCTTGAAATCTCCATAGAGGATCCTGCTGGGAAAGCCCTTCCTGCAGATCCTGATCCCCTCCAGCACACCGTTACAGCGTAGCTGGTGCAGAACAAGATGGTGGTCCATGGACCCTGAGAACAGCGACGACTATACTTAACAAGCAGATTGACAAAAAGTACCAAGTTAGATACTGGAGTGAGTAAATTGAGGTATGGGGCTAGTAGAGCTAGACCTGACCTTAGCAGATGGCTATGCTCCACCAGAAAACGTTAAGACAGACATTGAACTGTCTTTCTTACCTGGCATTTTTGTTTCATTTGGGATGATGCAGCGTACAAAGTGGGGATGGGTGGACCTGAGGTTAGCCATCAACTTGTTCAGATTCTCCTGAGGGACAACAAAAGATATCTGTGAGCAAATGGGAGGATGAGCCATTTTTATTCGGTCAATTGCTGTGCTCCCAAGCATTCCACATGCTGAGAGGGTGAGGCAGCATTTATACCCTAAAAAGTGCAGACACAGTCTGGAAGGAGGAGCCTTTCTTCTTTCCACCTTTCTTGCTTCCAACACCATCAGCTTTAAAAAAGGAAATGTACATTATGTACATACATATTCATTCATTAATATTTAATTTGTTTGTATGTATTAATTTGTTTTAAATGCAGGGCCTTGGTTTGCATCACTGACTGTTATGTGACTCACCATCGGCTGAAGCGTAGGTGGCGAACAGTTGAGACAGCAGTTTCAGCCCTGCCTTCTGGTAAAGCTGCACCACGGTATCGTTGAGTGGATCCTTGTTCTTCTCCAGCCAGCTGGCGATGTTGTAGTCCACAGTACCAGCGTAGTGGACCAGGGAGAAGTGGGATTCAACTTTGCCTTTGGCAAGTTTAGGCTTCTGGAAATTGCTATTTTTGCCAAGATGCTGGTCATAGAGCTTGTTTTTGAAAGAGGTGTCTGTTGCCTTCGGAAACATGCACTCTTCTTCCAGGATGGAGAAGATGCCCATTGGCTGTTGAGGATTTGCATTGTGTTTTAGACTGATGTCCGTGGAGTCACATTTGTCCAAGTTTTTCCTCACATGCAGTATGTTTTATAAACTCTGCTGTTTCTGTTAACAAGTGCATTGAGTACATTTTAAGTGTAGAAGGAAAAAGTTAGGATTACCTTTTCTATCAGCTCAATGCAGGCGGCCAGGTCCATGCCAAAGTCGATGAACTCCCATTCAATTCCTTCCTTCTTGTACTCCTCTTGTTCCAGCACAAACATGTGGTGATTGAAAAACTGTTGCAGTTTCTCATTGGTGAAGTTTATGCACAGCTGCTCCAAGCTGTTCATCTGGATGACATTGACCCACATTCAAAGCTCAGAGCTACGTATTATTAACTGTGAATTCCGTTTTGTTATTTAGTGAACTCCAATGTTTGCAGTAGTAATTCAGGCTCACCTCAAAGATCTCAAATCCTGCTATGTCCAGCACTCCGATGAAATGCTGCCTGGGCAGCTTTGTGTCCAGCTGCTGATTTATCCGAGTTACCATCCAGAAAAACAGTTTTTCATAAACTGCCTTAGAGAGGGCTCCCATGGAGTTGTACACCTGGGGACAAGACATTGGCATGTGAACGGATGGGCCCTGAAGTCAGAGAGCTTGACAAAGCTACAAATGTCTGATGCTACCTGCTGAACAGTCTGGCCTTTGGTCACATACTCGTTCCCGACCTTCACTCGAGGGTAGCACAGAGCTTTCAGCAAGTCAGCTGAGTTCAGCCCCATGAGGTAGGCAACTTTGTCAGCCACTGTAGGATATATGCAGCACACACAAACACACACCCACACACATAGAAAATAAATAAGAATGTCACTCAGGAATCAATCTGCGCTCTTCACAAATATATTTAAAAACACATGTGCTGTGTCACCCTCAGTGCCGTCAGGTTCTGCCTGCTCCTCGCGCTGCTTCTGCTTGAATCTCATGTTCCCATGATGCATCACAGCACCAGTCAGCTTGTAGATACCGATCTTCTCCTCAGAGTTGAAGCCCAGGATATCTATGGCACTCTGTTTGAGCAGGAAATCTTGTTCAATTTGCACTCATGTAAATGTACACTGATTTATCCATGGGCACCATATACTGGAAACAACAACCTCACATAATGGCAGAATAATATAAAATGTTTTGCGTAATTTATTTTATTAAATGTTGAACTACCGAGGCTGCAACATTATATTGGTTTTGTCAAACAAATGCAGACATTTCTTTCAAAGGTAATTCATGACCACAAATTTTGACTAATTCAATCATCAGAAAATGTCAGAAACGGTCACCAACAAATCTAAATGCATAATAAGACAGCCTCTGCATCTCGCAGAACTGACTGCACAAGCAGTAATCCAGGGTTTGGAGAAGATAAGCTTTATCAGAGCAGCCTGCTGCAGTCTCACTGTGGGAAGATGGGAACTGCACTCACATCTGTAGCCATCAGCTCATCAGTGTCACTGATACTCTGTACCGTGATCTCCCCCTGACTGATGAAGGGATAGTCGTATGGATTGGAGGTGAGCAGTGTCATCTCTAAGGGAAAAAAATATCATTAGGGTGTGGCCAAATATAACACAATTCTAGTTTTGGAAAACATTTCTCAAAAACTGGGGGATACTATTCAAGAGTCTACGAGTTCACATTGAGTTTACAGTATATTATGCAACTATAATGGTGAAGAATTACATCCTAATTAAAGTTTCTATTTTCATAACTCTAAATAAGCCCTGAGTTGCTCGTTATTGAGAGAAGAAGAAAAAAAATCCTTACTGGCAGAAATATTACTCCCAATACCAGATGATCAACAGTGTGTGGCAACCAGCTCTGCCCTCCTATTATACTGTGGTGTATTAGCAAATTAGCTTTTTCCTCTCATTTTAAAACTGGAATTATGGTTAATAATGTCTGCTCTCTTATTGCAGTCTGGTGCACTTACCAATCAGCTCTGGCTTCTTATTCGACAGGATCTGATAGAAGATGTGATAACTCCTCTCTGCTGGCAGTTGAAACGTCACTCTGGACTTTTCAAGAAGATCTGCAGGATAAAAGACATCAGAAGTCAACAGAGGTCACCGTGGCTACTGCTTAATTTAAAGCTGCAATCATCAAACCTGGACCTGGAATCCAAATCTGGCTCTGGTTTTCTTTTCACCCAGGTAATTAGCTGAAAAATTAGCGCTGCTGATTGGCCAGGTAAAGGGAGGGTGGAAAACCAGCTGTTCTTGGACCTTGAGGGCCATGATTCGATGATCTCTGATTGACAGAATATGAAATAGTTTGAAATAACATTTATCTAAAAATGATAAAAACACAAACTCACAAGTTTCAATGTCAGCTGAAGCCAACTTCCCCTTTGTTCCAAAGTGGATTCGGATGAATTTGCCCTGGAGTGATTAATTTTGTAACATGAACATGCAAGTCTGTATCATGCAGTTTCGGCAAAGCACATTGCACATAACACATATACTTTCTGTTTATATATGAAAGAGAAAACACATCAAGGTAGAGGCACCAGAGAAAGTCCTCATTCCATGCTTTTCCAACTGTTGAGTCAAATATACTCACAAAGCGGGATGAGTTGTCATTCCTCACGGTTTTGGCATTACCAAAGGCCTCCAGCAGGGGGTTGGCTGAAATGATTTGATCTTCCAGCGTTCCCTGTGGAGCACATTGGATCATCATCAAGCTTTCATGCGGACCTTCCATTTGGATCTTCTCATATTTCTACAGTCTCTCACCTGCACTTTGCCTGGAGCCGCTTCCTGCTTCTTCTTGTCTCCTCCAGCCACTGCGATTGTTGCAAAGTACTGAATGACACGCTTCGTGTTCACCGTCTTCCCTGCACCAGATTCTCCACTGGTGAAACAAATGCAAAACAACGTTTAACGGAGGACAGAGGACATGCGTTTAAAATGTTTATGTGCTTCTAGTCCTGTCTCTGAGGAGGTTCTTACGTGATCAAGATTGACTGATTTTCACGATCTGCAAAAAAAAGAAGAAGAAGGAATATGAAAGTTTGTTGCCAAAGGGAACAGTGCGTGTAACCGGAAAGAGCTGGAGACCCAAAAGCTAGAGAAAGTAAATTTAAATCAACAGCCTTATATTATACACAAGGCTGACTCTGTATTAGTAGTTTCTTGCAGCATACACATAGTATATGAAAAAGTTTCAAATAAAATAAAATATATTCAAATATATAAATCTATACTGACACATGCCTGAACATGGAAAAATGGTGTGCAATTTAAATATAACATTGACACTAATTAATCAATGCAGAAGTTGCATATAATACCGGTAAGCATGAACTGATAGGCATTGTCAGAGATTGAGAAGATGTGGGGAGGGACCTCCTGCCGCTTCTTCCCCCTGTATCCTGCGACCACCTCAGGGTTGTACACCGGGAGCCACTTGTAGGGGTTCACGGTCACACAGAACAGCCCCGAGTAGGTCTATAAAAAGAAGAGTTCATACACCTTTTCCGCCTCCTCAATCCAGCTTTGCTGACCGCACTGCTTATGTCGTATGGCAGTCAGTCAAGAACATCCTGTCAACTTAACTCTCACAGACACATCATCACAATACATCTTAAAGGTGCAAAACAATCTCTTAAATATACACCTACTGTACATAAAATGGTCAGTTTAATGTTTTAGCAAAAAGGTTCTTGATAAATTGACGGAGTAGCCATTTATGTTATAATGCCATTGAGCAAGTCCATTTACAGTATGAATTGCAGTTCTCCAGCATGACAGCTCCATTCATAGTAAGCGGGTGGGCGTGTTTACATATATCATCCAGGCAGCGTAGCGCTCCTTCAGGTTGAAGAGGACAGCAGGCTCGTGCAGGTGTGTGAGCATGGCCATGTCCTCGATCTTGTCAAATTTGGGGGGATTCATGGGCCTGATGTCATCGGCCTTCGCCGTGACAACCTGCAGACAATAAAGCGCTGCTTTAAAAAGAGCAGCGGCTATTGAAACTGTCATTATTGACCTATCGATTAGATTATGTTTAATCACATTTTGACACAAATAGTAATAGCATATCTAAGATGCAAGATAAATAAAATAGTTAGTTGAAATTAATAAACATTTAAACAGAAAACTAAAGTAAAAGATGATGATGATCTAGAATAGGGAATGACTGTTAAATATGAATCATTGTAAACACCAGGGAACAATGGGAGAGCTCATGTACTATATATTATGTATGTTTAGACTCTCACATATCTGTTCTAAATCAGATTTATCTTCTAAATTTCACAAGTAACTTGCATGTGGCTTGCATGCAGATAATTCAAAGATTTCTAAATGTGGCCTTTCAGTTTTAAAGAAACAAGCAGGGCTATTCAAAATAGTTATTAATCATTTTAAATCTTGGTTAGAAATGACAGTTTACTGTACCTGATGTATGTGTTAGTGATAGTTATAAAAACATGCTTTAACACCCTTCTTTTTTGCAATATAACTGAAAAGTGTATATGAAATTTAATTTAATTTCATCCAAACGATAAAAGAGTTGTGTTTCACATTATAATATCACATTTTATCAGAGATGGTTTAGTGACGAAGAATCTCATTAGTCACCCACCCTTCCATCCTCCGTTTCTACGGTGACGGAGTTGCTGTCATGGCTCTTGATCTTGCCTTTCACATACTCAGTCTTGGGGTCTGCCACATAGCAGGCCGCTTTAGCATCGAAAGGTTTGTTCTGGGCTGCAATCCTTTCACGCTCCGGCTTTCGAAGGTATGGGGCAGCCACCCCAAATATTTCCATCTCAGCATCGCTCATTCTCCAAGGCTGCCCAACAAGGAGACAGGGGCCTAGGTACAGTCCACACTATTGCTAAAACTTGAACTCACAATAAAATATGATTGCCGCATTTTCTTTTTCAAAAACACATTTTTTGCTTCACCAGAATGTTTCTTGTATTTAATTCTATATCAAAGTTAATGTTATGTTCCACCAAAAAAGCAGGAAATGACAAATCAAACATATTTATAGTCAATAATGTGAACCAAGTAATATATCACTATAATTCTTTCAGATTCTAAATAATGTTTGAAGATTGTTTTGATAAAAATTCTAGAAATGAGGAATTTCAGGATCTGACAATGAGATTTGTGATGCTGTACCCGCCCCAAAAGCTTGTAACAAAAACAAACAAAACACTCGCCTGGATATGGAGTAAAGGTTTGCAAAGTTTCATGAGGATAGGATGACAACACGAAAAAGTCCTGTAATATTGTCCAAAACCAGGTTTTGAAAAAATTCACTCCAAATGTAAATAATTATACTAATTACACCATACACATAGCGTAATCATTCAGAAGGTGGTATTATCCTGAAAGTTGAATAGTTAAGGGATTATTGCAGCAGTAAATTTGACTGAAAATGTGATTTTTTCAGTGGAACAGAACCTTAAGGCAAATCCAGGATACAATTTACAAAGTAATTCAAAGGATAGTTGGGATTATATAATTTCATAAAACGTTTCACTCAATAATCAACAATATAAAATAAAGAGTGCCTTTGTTTTTGTTTTGGCCTGTTTTTTTTAAGAATACAAAAATGATTCAGCACACAAATAAAATAATCAGTTCTTACCTGAAAATTCAATCACAGGTAAGTTCTCCAGATAAATATGTTCACATACAGAGCAGCAATACTATAGTAGTTCGGATGACAGTGATTGAAACCACTGGTAAAATAAAGCTAGTTTTAGACTGCAGGTCTATTGTCATTAATCACTCCCTGTGCAATAATGCTGTGGAAGTACTGTCATCGCACTAACAAGTGCTTGACAGCTTTTATAAGACATCACATCTGTTTTTTTTTTTTGTTTTTGTTTTTTTTTACAACGATGAAACTATCTCTATATTCGGTTGTGATCAAATCTGGCACAATAGCCCCCTTTGGAAAAAAAACCCACGTGCTTCCATTTTGTATTAAATATCTATCTATAGCCACATTGTGTCAGCTTTAGTGCTTTCAGTCGCGGCGTCTCTGCGACTCCATTAAAAAGCAATGAGGGCTAAAGACTCCAGATTAGCAGGCTTTTGGTTCTGGGACCCGGCATGCCTCATTTTCTGGGATCAGGGAAGATTAGGTCTGTTAGAGCATTGCTTAAATTCTGCCCGTGGTTTTCTGAGATCAAGAGAGATTAGGTCTGTCACGGCATTTCTGAAATACAGGTCAGGGTCAGACTGTACAGAAAATATATACGATCCTTCATCAGTGCCCAGTGAGCAACCACTCATAAACTAGGAGATTACCAAGATTACCTGGCATGATTCAAGGATCTAAACAACAAACAAAAGGACTGATAAAACATACCACCTGCTGACCAGGAATTAGGCCTTCGCTTGCAATGTGGGGAGAATCAAGGCTCATTGACCATTTCGCATCACAAGGGGGACTGCATGAACAGGGGGGATAGACCTTCAGCACACTCAGCTGCTTCAAATTCAGAGTACCCCAGAAAACTTTCAAAACATAAGTTTCATCAACATGTCACTAATATGCTCAGCAATTTTTGGGTCCAAGAAAAATCCTTGGGTAAGACCACAGACACAGATTTTACTAGGCACTCTTGATTTTTACACATATTTTAAATGCAAAGCCATGTCATTAAAAAATGCCCTCTCTTGATTGACAGAGCTTGGAGACATGCCATTCATAATACATTACATTTAGCAGATGCTTTTATCCAGAGGGACATACAAGCACACACACCCAGACACACATACAGACACACATTTGTGTTTCTAAATCCCTGGCCTGCAGCTGTAAGTCTCCCCAAGGGAGCATTCAAAATAACAGAAAGGTTACCGTTAAACCCACAGAAAGCCCTTCAGATCCACTGAAATCCTTTGAATGGATTTTTATTGATGTACCTCCATTACCCACGTCAGTTGAGAGGAAGAATGCATTTCAAGTGGACGTTCCTCCCACGCAACACTCCGGAGGGACAGGACGCAGCACTGAGGACGTGCGATGCAGAAGATGACCTTGCCCTTCAACCCCATGCCTTCCATCCACGCAGGGGGAACTTCACTGACGGGAAGACTAACCGTATATCTGCATAAGACTTAGAGCATATCTTTGAGTTGCATCCAAACGACCTTGCTTCGGGAAGAAGGGCAAACACATGATTCAGACTAAATATTCATAAGGTTTGGGCTATGTTTCAAACAAGAGCACTCTATAGGGCTCTCATTTGCGTGATAATTGAAAAAATCATTTAAGAGATTAGGCGTGCTGAAAATGTTAACTGAAATAATGTTAGTCTACAGTCCTGAGCAGCACTAGAGTGAATCAGGGTTTTTCTTGCCATTGTCCCTGTTGGCCTGCTATTGGGAGCCTGGATCCAGAATGTCTGAGCTTTGAGACAATAGACCTTTTTGAAAAACAATTTACAAATAAAACTGAATGTGACTGAATGTGATTCAGATTAGTGTAGTGGATGAAGAAATCCCTCTGTAACTATTCAACAGATCAAGAATACTCTCCATGTGGGCGTAGAAGTGTCAAAGAGGAGCATCAAGAGAAGACTACAGCAACATAACCTCAGAGGGGTCCCACACAAGATGCAAACACCTGGCAAGCCTAGATAGATGGTAAAAAAACCTGTTCTGGAACATGAGTGTTATGGACAAAGTCCAACCTGTACCAGTGATGGAAAGAGGAAAGTGCAGAGAAAAAAAGGAACAGCTAATGATCTAAAACATACCACCTCATCATGGTGGAGGTAGTGTTATGGCTTGGGCATGTATGGCTGCCAGTGGAACTGGCTCACTTGTGTTCATTGATGATGTTACTGCAGACAGCAGCTGCAGGATGAATTAGAGTTCTGGGAAAAATCCCCTTTTTGATTTTGAGGGAATTTTGTATTCTAAAACATGACTTTATGTTTAGGTTTAAGACAATGTAAACACCTTTATCTGTAAGATTTATTTTATAAAATGCAGTTCAACAATTAGCATATTAAATAAGGAAACATAAATGCCATAATATACAGCGTTTTCCCCTAAGAATGTAATGGTGGTGGCACACCACTCTGTGCCCTCACTTGGGCTACTGTGACTTCTGTGAAACAGGATGAATATAGGACGAATGCTGAAGTAAACAGAAACATCTCATCTGCACAGATCCAAGCAAATGCATCAAAAATAATTGGACAACGCTTCATCACGCAGTAGGACAATGATCCAAAACAAAAAGCCAAAGCAATTAAGGATTTTTTTCAGGCCAAAAACTGTAATGTTCTGGCCAAGTCAATCACCTGACCTTAATCGAATTGAGCGTGCATTTTATTTGCTGAAGACCAGATCGAAGGCAAAGAGTTCTCAAAATTAGCAGGAGCTGAAGAGGGCTGCAGTACAGGCCTGGCAGAGCATCACCAGGGACAATACCCAGCATCTAGTGATGTCTATGGGGGGCAGACTTCAAGCAGTCATAAAGGATTTGAAACAAAATATTTAATACAATGACTTTATTTCAGTTTGTGTTCATTTGTCCAATTACTTTTGGTCCCCTAAAATTAGAAGGGTGGGGTGTATTTGAAGCTGTAATTCTGCAATTTAACCACATAGTGATTGTCATTTCTGTCCAATTACTGTTTGTTTGCTGGAGTACAGAGCGAAAACAACAAAAAGAAATTTAAGTGTCCAAATACTAATAGACTGCACTGTGTGAATGGACTATTTTTTCTTTCTTTAGTAATTAAGTAATATTTGTTTTTAAAATTACTTTGCTAAAAATGAGAGATGTAAGTACTAAAAGGCTATTAAATATTACTTCTATGTCCTTCACAATAGTGTATTAAATTTACTATAATTGCTAAACTCAATAATAGCTCTTGGACTTGTCACCCTTTTATTTATGTAATAACACTTTATTATCTGGAAGTCAATGTTGATGTTAAAAACAAGTCCACAAGAAATTGTAATCCTCTCTTTTTGGCAGACAATTAGATATTAATTTATCGGCGGCTGCCACACAGATTAAGGCGCGTCTTAGCGTTCGTTAAAAAAAGCAGTGTGTCTCAAGCGACTGTTTGACCTTTGATGACAGCGGAGGAAGAAGTGCGAGAGGAGGAGAGGAACACGGGGGATTAGCACAGAAACGCGCGCCTCCCCCATGCCGACTTGTGAAGACAGACTCCGCAGCTGGTCGCAGATCCGCCAATTGTTACTCACTGGCTGAGAATGCGCGAATAAACATTTAACACCTGTCTCCAGAGCAAAGAGTCAAACACGCAGCTCGGATGCGCCGTGCTGTACAGTGATGAAAACGTGCCGGTTCCTTTCACACAAAAGTGGTTGCTAATTGTCTTTCTGAAGGACATGGTGACAAACCAGTATGGCACTAATGATATATGTGACTTTGTAAAAGGTAAAACACTTTGGGTTCTATATGATATTCAAGACTTCTACAACCACATTACTGGACGTAACTGTATCATAGTGTGAGAAAGGCCATTGTTGTTAAATTACGACTACACAAATAAGCTCTATGGAGGGCCCACAACATTTTAATTCAGACGATGCTTAATACTGTATAGCCCAGGGGTGGGCAACACTGATCCTGGAGAGCTGCAGGCAGTGCTGGCTTTTGTTGTCACTCAGCACTTAATTGATCGATGAAAGCAGTTGATTACACAGTACACACCTGAATTGGTTCCTGATTCTAAGGTGAAATTAAAAACCAGCACACCCTGCGGCTCTGAGCATCTTGTTGTTTCCATTTACAGGTATCAACGCCAAACGTATCTGCATTGATGAAATCATGTACCCACACCATTTTTATTCATTTATGTGTACAGACCCATCTATGGCACGGGATCTGAATCATCTCTGTTTTTAAAATGACCTTTCATGTGACAGATGTACAAGTCTCCAGGCTTAGGGGTTACTGTCATGTCAAGTTCAAATTAAAAGCTCTAAATAAAGCGACAGTTGGCTGCGTGCTCTCCAGTGGGTGACTGTTTGTTCAGGTGGTGGAAAAAGCAGGAGGGCGCAATGGAAACACTCGAGGCAGCTTAATGATTGCAGCCTATTTTTTAATTTTTTGCAGTAAAATGACATTGGTTGGATTTCATTTTTATTGTGGAAGAAATGCATTTGTCAGTTTCAAGTTCTTTTTTTGTGTGGATAGTCCCGTTGCCCCCTAACTGTGATTCTATAGTACCAATTACCTCAAATCTGAATATAAAACTAGATCTCACAAGTCAGGAAGTGCGGGTATCTGTGAAGAAAGCTCAATCAGCTGTTTTGCAGTTATAAGTGAGAATTAAGTCAGTAACATTAATCACTTTAGGCATTGTCACGTCTTAAGATTGCCCATTTCTGCTGAAAGGCCACAGTCCACAGGGTACCCCATTTAGACATGCACCTTCCTCATTTGTGAGATTGATTTGTAAAAAATAATCATTTGCATCATTTTGAAATGGAAGGAAATATGACAAAACAAAAGTACATCATAACCAGAACGTACTGTTCATGAGTTGCCAAAAACAGCTGCAGCAAGTATTCTAAATCTTCCAATGGAAAACACAAGCACACCAAAGAAAATAAGTTATAATCTACTGCCTGCCCACACTTCATAAAACCAAAATATTATCATCCTACTGCCAGTACCTGATACACAGAGAGGGTGGGAATGTTTTCCGTTTTCAACAATTCAGACACACTGAATAAAACAAAATGTTAAGCGAGAGTGATTCTTGATAGGCTGAAAACAAGTAAGTGCAGTCTCTGAGCTCACAGGAAGTGCGTGACAGCGCACAGGAAACACGTTGCAGAGCAGCAGGCTCTGGCCAGTCCTACTTGCCCTTCTTGTACTTCCGCATGTGTGAGGCGATGCTGCCGGAGATCTCCGCACTCCTCTTATTCTGACCAAAATATTCCACAAACTCACCGTCTGGGCCAACCAGGTACATGATGATGGTGTGGTCCACCTAAAAATGAGCATGCACAAATATGTGTTTGATTAGATGGCTTCTGGTGATGTGCTCTGAATATTATAATTCAGCTTTCCCGTTCCCATTTAACCAAGGATGCCTCGCGTACACCTGCACACTCGATTTTAATAGGGAAAACTCAATAGCCTTGGCAAGGCTTAGTTCAAACTTCTTTAAAAGTCCAATATGACACTCAAGAGTATTCTCACACAAAAACAGCCAGAGGGGTTCTATGGTTTTACAAGGGCATGTCTAATACTTTTTCAACTTACAATGTAGTCGTTATCCTCGTCCTTTGGCCCCTGACTGTAGTACACTCTGTATACACGGGAGACTGCATCCACTTGCTCCTTTGTCCCAGTCAAACCAATCAGTTTTGGCGAGAATTCTTTGAGAGGAATGCACAACTTATTATTTTCAGCAGTAGTATTAGTACAATTGGCAGGTTTTTTTCCCTTCTCATCTGGCAGGTGCCCTTATACAGTCACTTGCACTGCACTTCAAACATATTTCACATTTCTCGTTACAAGATTTTACTTGTGTGAAATTGGCCCCACACCCAGAGACCTACATGGGTTTTAGATTTATTTTCTATTTTATTTTTTATTTCCCCCACACACAGATGCTTATCATTAACTTCTGTGTATATTATTACTGTATTGACACATTCATTATGCCAATGATAACGTTACCATAGTAATTATCAAAGGCCAGACACATTAACATTTACATTCATACCTTTCACATAGGTTGAAATAGCCTCAGGTGAGTCCCTCTCAGGGTCAATTGTAATGAACAGTGGAGTTAGGTTTGGCAGAGATGGTATCCTGTCTGTTAAAAAAAAAGATAATAATAAATATATATATATATATATATATGTATATATATATAATTTTTTTTATTTTATTTTTTTGTACATTTAATACTTGAAAAATTATAAATCAAATCAATATTACAGACATTATTATTCTGCCACCTAGTGGTACAATTGACAAGATAAATAACTACACAATAACATAAGTGTTTTCAATTATTCAGATATAGACCAAGATAACATCTTCATCATTACAACACATTATATACAATCCACCTAAGTCATAAAATATTGCCTACAAAACCTATACATGTTCTTGTAATACCAAAGCAGAGTTACGCACCTCACATTTAATAAAACTGGATTCTAACAGAATCCATTCATGTCTCTTGCTTGAGTATTTAGTATAGTAGTGCCTCACCCAAGACCTGAATTTCTCACAGTCTGGTTATAAATCTAATCCTCTCAAGAATGGGCAGGGCTGCGGAGTCATTTCCAGATTTCACGCAAACTTCAGGACTTAATTATTAAATTAACCAGAAACGTAATTTATGTCATGTCAATGTAGCTAAATCTAAACATACTATAAGCCCATGAAGCACAACTGAGAACTGCCCCTGTGTCAATATAAAATGTTTTACTGTCGTTCAATCTATACGCGAACCACAATTAGGAGTAAAGAGGTAATTCGCTCATTGAGTCTGGTCGTAGAAGCAAAAACCCGTAATCACACCTGCCCTCAAGAATGGTAGCGGCCACCCCTGCTCCAATTACAATGCCAGAGCACAACCACCACGCACGGCACAAAAATACCACCGTCTCATTCACAATGCATTTTACAATGATAACTTTATTTTTACCAATTTCATCGACAGCTTCTATCATCTTCTCCAGCTCATCTGGGCAGATGTCTGGACAGTGGGTGAAGCCAAAATAGATCAGGATCCACTGGCCTAGGAAGTCTTCACTCTTCTTTGGCTCTTTGTTGTGGTCAATCAGCGAAAAGGGACCTCCAAGAGCAGGCTTCCCCAGAGACCTTGTCTTTTCTCTCTCAATCACTACCATGGGCAGAAAGACAGATAGACAGACAAACATACACACATTACAAACGGTTCCTTCCCCACCTATTCAACACATCAATGTTGTGTTTACAGGCACTGAAGGCCCTAATATCCGTATATTCAGATGTACACATGTACAGCAAGTCGAAATGGAAGAGTATACTGCATAATACAGTATGCATGCATAAATGAAAAATCTTTCATTTTTAAGAATGGCCCACTGCATGCATGAAAATATACACAATGTCAATATTTACATGATGCACATTAATTAGAAATTATAAGTTGGGGGAAGAATATGAAAGATAATCATATTGTAATAATGAAAATGATATTGTCCCTACACAAGTCTAGGCATTTTGCTCCAATCAGCAGATGCTTGGCTATAGGATTTCACTTTCATTAATGTGATCTTGTAGAATACATGAGATCTGTGAGTATGGGAAATGTGTGCATTTCAAGACTCACGTTCCTCCTTTTCCTTCTTGAAGTACTTCATCCCAGCCAAGAGCGATCCACCGATCGCAAACGTTACTGCTAAAGACTTCCACGTCACTGGCTACTGAAATGAAAGAAGAGAAATGGTGCAATTGTTTTCATCTTTTTATAATGCACAGAAAGCAAATCAGAGTGCATATGATGGGTATGCCAATGTAGGTCTTGAATGAGTGAATAATCTCTGAACTCAGATGGTCAGATCTACACTATGGCCCAAGACATGTCTGGGAAAAGTACATACTTTGTCAAATCTACGCATGCCAGAGATAAAGTAAGTGCTATATGCAAGTACTTAATGGAGCCAGTTTAACTAGGCTGTTTTGGGCTAAAAACCGACCTGCCAAAAATCTGAGAAGGAACTGAAGAGATTGACCAGAACAGCGAAACACAGTGCCTAGTAGTGAGCAAGTGCCTTGCTTGTATTGCTTTCTAAATGTTTTCCAATGGCAACATTTAACAAGAACCATTGTGGAAATAGTAAGTTTAAAAAACGGTTTTCAACCTTATGCTCAGCCATCATTTCAATGTCAAACAACAGGGCTGAAAGGAGGATCATATTTGAGCGTAGCACTGAACGTATTTTCTTTCCAACTTTATGTACCAAATTGTTTATGGCACTAGCCAACTTCAATACCGTAACTACGGATGAATCTGTAATATACACAACTTTGCGTCTTGATGTGGACTTAATCTCCCACCAGCACCTTCGTGAAACGATGATTAGTGTTTAGGTAAATGTAGCACTACTCTGGATTACGTCGAGCACGTACCCCATCCTTTTTTTTCCCCTTGTTTCCAGCCTTTGGTGGCGGAGGCATTGAGTTAACTGATCTGTAGCTGTAACGCAAAGGGCTTTTTTGGAGTGTCCTGCACGCCAGGGACCTGTTGACCTAGGGGAAGCAAAATTAGCAAATACGTATTTGATCACGGAAAAGTATACAAAGAAATTAATTTTCATGTGTCATGCAAAGAAATGAGTTGTTCTGTTGTACTGCACGTTATCTATCACATTTGCTTAACATACAGTAAAGCGAACAGTAGGAAGAATGGCAGTTCTTACCGGTACATGTGATCCGCGGACCGAGGAAACTGGATATGCACACCCATTTCCCCCCAGTGGCGTTAGAGTAATCGTACCAAAGGTGCATATGCGAGTATTTAAATTAATTTGTGAAACAACACGACTGAGCATACGTAATCTCAAATTCTGGTAAGAAACTAATGGCGTTAAACTTAGTGTCATGATGCTGTGTCCTAGTCACATCGCTTTTTCATGAAAAATGGTAACGCGGAAGTAGAACCGCAAAGGTTATCTGAGGCAGGCAGTAATGAAATCGATCGTGAGATCCAATAACTGATCCTGAATCAGCTCTAGGGCTGTGTACGCAATAGTTCAGATGAGCGTCAGCGTTCCATAAATTGTTCCTGGATCGGTTTAAATTCTCAGATAAAACCTTGAACAGTGAGATGTAACACTCTGCATTTCTTCCTCTCTCAGCTTTTGGTTCCGGTTTACACGAAAAGAGTTCCGGTAGTTCGTGTTTTTAAAGACGTTTTCACTCATCTGAGCTTTTAGGGTCAATTAATCAGGTAATATTTTGTGCGTGCATTGATTGGGAAAAACACTTCTGAATAACCTCTTGTGTTCCACATTTTAATGTTCGTTGGTTTTGTAATAAGTTTGTGAAACTTCTCCTGCTTCTCCAATGTCATTATCAAATTAGCAAATGAGGAATATGTAGTAATGAATATTTGATGATACTACATAAACTGTGCTTAAGCATGATTATGAATTTAAATCAGTGGTGTTAAAAAAAAAAAAAAAAAGATTTCTGTAGCAAAGGGAGACAAATTATTTTCTGTTAGACTGCCTACCATATACTGTAGCAGTCAAATTTAGTTTGTTGGGAAAAGCAATCCATTCCCAGTTTTGCAAACAAAATGGCTTTAGAGGCAATAAGATTTCAGTGAGGGATACACCACTCCTTCATCCAATGCTAACACATAGGGACCAGGGCTGGTATAACTGGTTAAAATGGTATAACTATTTCAATTTCAATTAAATGAGTGGCATTAGACTGTATGATCCACACTGCGCACATGGGAAAATATAAGGCTGGCTTTGCATATCTATGTATGTATCTATATCTATAAATTCAATTCTTTTTGCAGAATACATCATTTTTACTCGCTAGCTAGCAAAGTAGAAGCTGTTTGCTATACAAATGGTCTCCCCTGCTTCAACTCTCTTGTTGTTGCTTTGACTTTCAAAGTGAGACTGTATTGCCTCAACTAGCCCATAGCAAATGCATTACTCTTGCCGAAGAAATGGGACAAAGAAGCTTGGTTAATTAATAGCCTATATTGGCCGATTGGTAAATGCATGTACTCTATGTGGCAGTACCAGTACAGCTGAATGTTTAAAAAGAATAATAATAATAATAATAATAATAATAATAATAATAATAATAATAATAATAAAAATTCTTAGAATTCCTTTATTTTAATTTCACTTGTTTTGAACATTTCTCAAAACCTCACACAAAAATAATTATATACAGATTTTGCTCCAGGTTATGTTAGGTTCTTTACACTGGATAGATATCTGATTGTTCTTTTAAGCACAACATTTAGTAAATAAAATGGAATTATGGAATGTTTAGAGTGTAAAGATGAACAATTACTCTATTTAAATGACTGTCTTCACTGTTCACTGATGTGGAGTTTGTGGTAGTCGATAAAATGTTGACCAATCCAGAAATCAGCCACTGCACATTTTAATTGACACGTAATTCAGATATATTTGGTATATATTTTTGATACTTCTACTGACTTAGTTGATTGTCAGGTGATTAGGAAAGATAACATTCTTGTTGGCAATGGCAATCTTTCAATAAAATTCAACCCTGCCTGGTTCAGAGATTTTTTTGTGTCTTTATTTTTCGGCCTGCGGGCCTAGAGAGCGGTTTTACAGTGTGAAGGCCAGGCAGACCTCAGCTCTTTGTTGATGTAGTAGTACAGCCATGCCACAAAAGGGAAGACCGTGATGGCAGTCGCAGTGCATACTCTGAGCACACCAATCGGATTTCTGGAATGGAAAAGTTAGTTGTAGATTAATTGGACAGTGCCATTTTACCCCTCTACGGCTTAATTCTAACCGAACAAATTAACCTGTAGCCTGTATAATACTCAGATTATTGTGTGAGAAATATTTTAATTGTGTGTGTTCAATTTTAAACACAAAATCGTTTATACATTTATTACACATGGGAATGTTAGCCACTAACATCTTTTTAAAATTAATTAATTCATGTATTTATCAGCCTGGACCTGGATATTTATTTTAGAGCAGTGAATAATCCTCACCTCCCAGAGTGTCTACACAGGAGAAGCCAGACCATTGTCAAAATCAGCCCAGAGAATTCTCTAAAAAGCAAGGATAAGGAAATTAACTTTAGTAAAGTGTGAATGGAGAAAGATACAGGAACAAACAGGCTATTCAATGATATTCTAATGTGTAATGATAGATCTTAGCACACGTGTCTAATAATATATGCCGAGTATGAAGCCATGGTTGTCAAGTTCATGCCGCAATTTCTATCATAAAGCAAAATCAGCATTTTTTTTTTCTTGTGTTTGGCTCATCACAGTATGATACCTTCCTTCCTCTTGCTGGAAGACATCCTGAATGCGTTTTTGGTAAAGGATCCAGCCTAACATGGAGGCCACAGCTGTAGAAATTAGTGTATGAAGATCGGCAAGCCTCCTCCACAGTGATGACTCTGCAAAACAAGAATCTTTCAGTGCACTGTGTAAACATTATAATGTGAAAATCAAGGTCTCAATAATGCAGTAATTTTTCAGTTTAAAAAAAATGCATTCAAATACCTGTTACGTGTGGGTTAAGGCTTATCAATAAGCACAAACCTGCAGGAATTGCATAGGCAGCCTGCAAAAACACATTTGAATACAGTATGCAGAGGGCGGCGTCAATTGTACCAAATTTCGCAATCCTTCCAGTAGACCTACAGTACTGTATGCGTGAGTCCTGTGACCTTATGATGAGCCACTCAGAGGATTTAAATGAATCTGCGAAGAACTACCCCTTCCCTCCTGTTCTACGATTTCTCCATCAAAGTAGTAAAATACAGGTAATCTTACCATCCACAGGCCAGCGTCGGGGTCATTTATCTGGATGGAAATAAAAACCAGACAGCTTAGTAGACTACATTTTTTCAAATCCTATGTGTTTGAGGTTAGATTAATTCACATTCGTTTGTGAGTTTTGTTATCCCTTCAAACAGCGGATTTATCACACGAAATCGCAACGTGGGTTACGTGACACTTGTATAAATTCACTTAGTTGCGTGAAATATTGCGTGGAACGTAATGCTTATGGGTTAGGTTTTGATCGCAGCAATAGCTTCAGCTAATTAGCCGTGAAGTAGAAAATAATAAGCGAGAAAGTTAACTACATAGCCTATCTGTGTGACTTTTACGTCCAAAAAGTTGCACATTTAGTTACTTGCCTGTACATAGCTTGCCAGAGAGAAAAACAGACTCATGCATAGATTGCATGATCTCCATAATATTCTCAAACACTGATTTGGTTTGGGATGTTCTGTTATTTTCCCGTTTTGTTGCATTTTTATTGTGTATGGAGGAAATCCTCCCCAGTAATACGAAAACTTTCCTCGCTTTCGATAAACTTCGAACCCGGATTGGATCACGTGTAGCTACCGTGGCAGTGTACTCCGGGAATTGAAGTTCCTACCGGACCCGGCCCGACGCTGAAGTTGCTGAAGTAGGCTCCCGATTCGAAATTTTCGATTCCCCTTTCAGACCTGATTTTATTCCAGCCTTTTTGTCATGTCCATTCCAGTGGATGTCAGGTCCGAATGGTTTATATTCACACTCTTCACACATATATATATATTGGGCCCCTCACATATGACAAAATAAATCTCACTTACATCTAAAACTTACAATCACCAACTAGGCTATCTGAATCCTGTAGTTTTCAGTAGTTTCAGGATCTGTTACCTGAACTCATTAGACCTCATGACTTAAAGAAAACCCTGTGTCTAAACTTGTTATGCAATTAAACTTGTCATGCTTAAAATAACATTGTGTGCATATTATGTTTAACACAAATGTAGAAATGAATCTCATTAAAATAGATTGCTGTTATAAAAGTTACTTAATTTGACAATTATAAGGCACTGCTGCCATGCTTCGTTCTGTGTGATTTAACTTTTTTAATTGTCAACCAGTTGGGCCATTTTTGCATATGACTGATTGTTTAGGGTCTAATAAATAACCAATCAGAAGACTGTCATGTATATAATTCATTGACTTAAAAAACACTAAAGATGTGATGTCCATTGCCATGGATGCCGGGTCTGAAGGGCATAAATCGGTTGCATTATGAGACCCACTGGAACCTACTACTGGAACTGTGAAGTTCTTGTCTGGATTTGGAATCCAGAACCCCAGTCCGTGGACTCCCTCTCGGATAAAGTGTTTTTGCAGCTGTTCATTTTCATCAGTAAATTATTTTGAAATTTCAAGGACGCCTCTAAAATGGAGAAAGACCCTTATGTTATCAGACTTCTGAGAAGCAGAATAGCAAAAAAAGCTTTAGCATGTGCTCTGGCTTAGACCAGAGGGCCTAGTCTGCTTAACATGGCAACTACAGTATAGGCACTGCCTCTCCAACTGTCAACAACCATCTCAACCATTTTCTGAACTGATCTGATCAGAAACAATATATATTTAAAAATGTTTTAAATGCAAATATGCATACTTTACATACATATTAGACTGTTTTCGACTGCTTTGTTTGTGATCAAGCCAGGTAAGTCAGTTGTGAACAAGATTCATCAGGCCAGTTATCCGTTATATTGAGCCAAGACAGAGGTCGTATACTTTTGTTAAATTCCCCCATCACCACTGCACACATCTTATGTTACAATGGATTCACAAAGGGTTCCTCCACCTACGAACTCACAGCTTAACCCCCTGATGATAACCAATAACTTCATGCCACAACACATAATGGATACAAATGAAAAACAATTTATTTCTGTAGAATGTGTCTTGTGAAGAAAAAGAAAGCATGTGATGCTTTTCTTTGTTTTACTGCTTTGTTACCTAATGTTACCTAACCTCAAATCACTCTTCCCATTCTTTCATGTTTGAAAATTCAAAGGGGTACACCCAATCTGTTGCAGCATTCGGAATAGTTGCAAATTTACTGGCCCTATCTTCCTACTTGTTTCTGTGTTGTTATGCAGGCGAGTAGATGCAGGTAGCTCTTCCGGGGCCATGAAGGTGCAGCAAACATTCCCCTCTGGTGGTGGGTGGTGGATATTCACAAAGCCCTGGTCCTCATGGGTGAGAAGTCAGCGGTGTAGGTGGTCTTGCCTGGGAAGACCCCCTGGGACAAGTGGATGTGATCCCTGGGCAGGATAAGGAATCGCATGCTCCCCTCCTGGGCCTTAAATGCCTGTCCATAACTGGTAGAGAAGTCTATTTTGCCCTGAGGGGGAACATTTTCAGGTTTGTACCGCTGGGGAGGTGGAACTAGCCACTCTTTCTGGTGCATCTTGGAAGAGCTGACACCGAAGGGGCCGACGCTGACCCTCAGGTTGTCGGGGGGCCTGGCGGAGGCGGTTAGGTCCCCCTGCAGGCCCTTGAAGTCCTGGGCATAGGAGGTGCGCAGGTCCATCTTCTGCGTGGGGCGGGAGGCGGTGTCTCGACGCCGGTAGGACGGCGGCACCTGCCAGGCCCTGTACTGGTCCTGGTACTCAGTGATGGCCACAAAGGGGCAGGTGCTGACCTTCAGGTGGTCGGGGGGTCGGGCGGACATAGCCGGCCGGCCCCACAGGCTCCTGTAGTCCTGCTGGTGAATGGAGTCAGAATCGGAGTTCTCCGGCTTGGATGCGTCCCTCCGCTTGGATGCAAACTTGGAAAAGCGCCGGTAGTTAAACGCATCCTCATTCCGACGGAACTCCCTGATCTCGGGTTCAGGCTGGGGCTGGGCGGTGGACTGTGAGCGAATAGAGGAAGGGCCCGGTTGGGGTCGGCCAGGCTGGGAGGTTGCGGTTGCATTCAGAGTCACGGTCGCAGTTGAACTGGAACCGGTGCAGCTTGGCCAAAAGCTGTTCACACCACTGAAGCGGTCCGGTTTTCCATTAACCCAGCGACGGTACTCTTCAGCAGCAAGAGACAGAACATGAATCATTGTGTCAATCATATTATTAATATGTACATATTCATTTATTATTATTATATATTATTATATATCTTATTCTAGAAATTAAGATGATTGAGAAACAGCACACTTTACTTTACATGATTGCCAAAGCTAACCTGAGTACACAGACTGAATGTCCATCACTCCTCACTTTATTTCATTCTTCTCCGTCTTCTCACTTTCCCTGGAGTAAAACATTCAAAATGAATCAACCCAGCAAGCACAAAATGATGTCTGAATATAACTGAAATAGTCTGGCATTGTTATAAGATTGCAACAATATTGTGAGAATGTTTTGTGTTAGCAAGGAATCAAGCAAGCAAGCTTGAAACATTTTCCAACAAAAATGAAACCTGAGGCCTTAAAGTTGAACAGGCAGAACTCCTGGGAAAGATAAACACATTTCTATACTTAAGGGTCGATTGTGACAGCTCAGATGGTAAAGAAAACTACAGAATCTTTAAGTACGACACATGCACATTTATTATGAAAACTCCAGTAGATAATGGAAACTACAAGACATGTATTTCTCACAAAAATGCAGTAGATGTATAGGCTTGAACAGAACTACATTACGTACAGTGACGCTGCCTCCGTTGCATGTCAAACATTCTCCTGCCACGCTTAGCAAACGATTGGATGCAACGCTAATCAATTATGATTAAATACTTTCAGTAAGGAGACCTACCTAGTGATAAGTGCTGGGAGCCCCTGTTTTTCCGTTTATTTGAATAGTTCCTCCGTGCGTTTCCATGAATGAAAGGATACGCTCATTTTAAGTGCTTTCGGAGCAAATGGATTGTGACGCCACATGAGCCTTCAATGACGTAACTCCAATTAAATGCTGTTGTGTCCTAGGTGGGCATATTCCAAATATATAAATCACGACAGATTACAGAAAGAAAGCTGCATATAAATGTTTTGGAAAAGCAATTATCTTTCGGCTAAACGCATCTAATGTACCACAATAGTATCCCAATAGATACGTCACAAGTATTTCGGTAAATAGGGAAGGGTGTGCGTAATAAGTTGGGCCTATTTCTCTTGGGTGATCTCCTAGTCCTCAAAATAAAATTATATTTACTTGCCTTACTTGATTGGTCACGTCTTTCTCTGGTTGTGTGGCAGGTGTACTTTCAAAACCTGCCATTTGTGTCCCCAAACGAAACTTGTATAACTGTTTTTCTTGGTGTGGCCTTTTCTCACTTTGACCACCTGCACCTGCGGCCCCGTTCAACCATTGCCTAACGTGACGACTAAGGTGACGACTGTCACCTCAAACAGTACCAAGGACAGCTGAAAATACTGGATTATTTTACACTACAATATAATTTGGTTTGAATAAAAAACGAATGAATACACCTATGAATTATACATCTGACAATTACCGATCCCCATATAACATTCCAGCATTTTAGTTATTTAGTTATTTAAATACCATTATTCCCATTAGTATACTTTCTTCAAAACATGTCACTACTGTTCAGTGTAGACAAACTAGATCTGTAGCTGATCGTGATTTGTGTGCTGTTTAATTCGTTTATGGCAATTGCACTTGTTGCAATTGTTTGTTTGCATTTGTTTGTGATAAATTTGTAGCTGAACGATTGAATGTGTTCTCGTGTACAGTTAACACCACAGACCGAACCAGCAGTTATGACAGAGCGGGTTGGGTTCATCCAAAAGTTATTGGTAAGGACTCAATGAACGTCTCCATTCTGAACTTAAAATGACGGCACGTAGTGAACTGAAGTATGCTCCAAATTAACGAATCTTATGAATGAACGGGACTGTTCCCCAAATGAACGATAGCTATTTCCCATTTACCATCAGAAATGTTTTTTGTTTTTTTTAACTCCACAATCACACTTGAACTTGACTGTTCTACGTCTTTAATTGAAACATCTCGCGAGAAAAGGCTAGCGCAGGTTCAATTAGTGCAAGGTGAGTGGCACATCCGACTGCGCTCGAGAAAGCAGCCCACCTGAGTTTTTTTTCTTTGGAATTGTTATCGCGTTTAATTATTATTTAGAAGCTTTTTGCTGGTCATTTGTTAAATATTGTTCGTGAAAATTGGACTACAAGATACCCGGCTAGTTTGCAATAAATTATCTAGACTTTATTCGGTTTAGGCTACTTAATTTGGTTAAGAGAAGTTTTGGCTTCCAAACAAATCTTTGCTTTAGGTCTACCATGGCGTCACTGGAATTTGAAACCAATAAGGTATGTGCAAATCGATTCTACTTTAAAGCTTTTTTCCCCCCAAAGCAATGTACCCGTTTCGTCACGTATGATGTGTTGAGATTAAATGACAAATGGTCTTTACACGAATTGCTGTTTGAAAATCCAATGCGAACGGGGAAAAAAAAGGTCATTTGAATTTGTTGCCGCCTTGCTTTTTTCTCAGAATGTGGTTACCAGACTGGCAAATCTCCCCTTGGTCGGCTCCACGTGCGACCTGTTATCTCTTGCGTACTGCAGCACCAAAGAAAATCACCCTTACCTGAGGTCCGTGTGTGAGGTGGCAGAGGCAGGCATGAAGACTCTGACATCGGTGGCCCTGACTCAGGCCAGCCCCATTTTCGACAAGCTAAAGCCCCAAAGTAAGGCTGGCGCAGTCCTTGTTTTCTGCATAACTGGTACCGTCTGAAAATACCTCTCTTGGATGGAATTTTTTGTTTGTTTTGTTTTGTGTACAGTCGTTAACGCATATTGTGTTAACTTATAACAATTTAGAATTGACTTTTCAGAAAACTTGAAAAAATGGCTTGACTTGAATCTGCACCATACAATAGTTTGCTTACTTTGGATTCTTTAAGGTTATACATGGATGACTATTAGTGTTGCTATGCATTTGACACTGCATTTTAAGTGCTGCTGTGGTTACCATAGTAGTAGCAGTTCATCATACCTTATTATACAGTTAACTCTCCACTTAATCATCCCCATTGCCAAGGCAACTGCTACATCTGGCCCCATAACTTTGAGCCCATAAGCTCTGAGATGTTAAAAGGTGGTACAGTACTAATAACTATAATCATTTTAGAGAAGGAATATTATCATATTATACACAATTTGTTCGCCTTTCTGGAGATGGAGTGGTAATTTGAATTGCCTTCCACAGTTGCTGCTGCTAATGACCTTGCCTGTAAAGGACTGGATAAGATTGAGCAGACCTGGCCCATCGTGCAACAGCCTTCAGATCAGGTATAAGAGGGCATTCCTACTGTCATTGGCATCACTAAAATTTCCCTCGGGATGAATAAAGTATCTATCTATCTATCTATCTATCATTATGTAAAACCTACATTCCAGATTCTGTGATACAGGATGAACATATATATTTAAAAAATATGCCAGTGTCCCAAAATTCTTGTAGCTTTTCAGAAAATAAACTCTTCAGTCCTACCGTTTGGCAGGGTGACTTGTAAATGAAAGGGCTGCAAACCAGTAAAAAGATGTGCTGGGCAATAGTGCCAAAATGTGCTGTGGCTAGATGCACTGCTGTGGGCAAGTGCAATCTGTCAAGATTTTGTTATCCCAGAAGATGGTGAAATGCTTGAATGACAAGGATGACTGTGAAACCTCATGTGGTGCAGATAACTGCTTAACTGGTAATAAGAGTATTTGGCCAGTAGATGACACTGTGATCACACCACAAGGCATTCTGTAAAAAAACCAAAATGGTGTTCCCAGTCAGTGGAGGCTATTAGCACTTCACTGTTGGGATGTTTGCCCTTTTCACACCATGCCTGTTCTCCATATGGTAGACTCATGAACAGAGATGTTAACCAGTTCCAATGATTCCTTCTTGATGCAAGCCTGCAATTCTTGATTGTAGATCTCCTGATCTTTTTTTTAATTTTTTTTTTTTTTGAGGCATGGTTCATATCAACAGTTTCCTGTGAATAGCAAAGTCACAATGTGTGATTGTTTATTTCAAAATAGTTCAAGCCCACACCTCCAGTCTCGTTTAATTGATTGGATTCCAAGAACTCCTGACTTCAATGAGCTTTTGTTGCTGTCATTAGGCTAGGGTTTCTCCTACTTTTTCCTAACCAACAATGTGAATGTTTAAATTATTTATTAAATATAATAATTTATTAGATAAAATATTTGAAGATTAGACCATATTTTAGGACAAATTCACACATGCATACAATGCAGGTAATGTAAGGGTTCCCTCTTTGTTGCCACTGTAGGTTGTCACCAACGCCTTGGGTATAGTTATGGGAGCCAAGGAGGTGGTTGCCATAACGACAAATGGTGCCAGGGAGGCGCTGTTGTTCACGCTGGCGGGAGTTGTGGAGCGGACCCGCGGGGCGGTGCTGGGCAGGGTGGAGATGACCAGGGCAGCTATCAGTGGGGGTGTCCACACCGTGATGGGCTGCCGTGTGGTCCGATTGGTCAGCACTGGGGTGGACTCCGCCCTGAGTACATCAGAGACACTGGTGGACCAGTACTTGCCCCTGACCGACGACGAGCTCGGTGAGCCCCCAATACAAGTCAATGGCCATGTCCACCATCCTGTCCAAAACTGTGTATGGGGACGTGGGACACATCTGCTGACTTAGCTTGTGTACCAGAGATGCTCTCTTGGGTGGGTGTCATTGATAACAGACATTAGAGGTTAATGTACTACTACTGTAAAAATAAATGTGAAAAACATTTGAATTAAATCGACCCAGAATGATAAGTAGTAGTTTGTTTAACACACCCAAAGTGATTCCTAGCCCGGCATTAGTCTTTGGTTTGGAATGGACAATCTGGTAATAGACGTGGTGCAAATATACATGGTTATAAGTAAAAAAATAAAATGGCAAAATAGTTTTTCTACAACTTTATTTCACTTCATCTGCCTTGACAAAGCCATTAAAGTAACTGCCTATCAGAACACAAAAACAACCCTGTCCTTCATTGTTGGTCCTGTCCTGAGTTGAAAGACCATTAAACTGTACTGTAAGATTCCTGTCTGTGTTGCTTGGAAAGTGAATATTACGCCATCAGTGAACTCATCTTTAATGTGTCAGAGCATTATGCAAATGCCTCCCTCAGAGAACCGCTGGAATGACACAATCCTTTCACTCCTTCAGAGAAGGACGCCAAAACTGTGGAGGGGTTCGAGATGGCCACCAAGCCCAGCTACTATGTGCGGCTGGGCTCCCTCTCCACCAAGCTGCGGAAGAGGGCCTACCGCCGGGCGCTGGCCAAGGTCCATGAAGCCAAGGCCAGGAGCCAGGAGTCCATCTCCCAGCTGCACCACACTGTGGACCTGGTATGTTTCACCAGAAGTGTTATGGGTTCATTCAGCGTGCGTGTGCTGATACAGGAGGTCGATAATCGAAAAACCTCTTTCCTAAATGCTGTCTGAACACACAAAAAAAATTTAGTTCTTCAGTTTGATACCAGTTTTTGAAACTAATCAAGAACACACTGTTTATTACAAACCGTTACGAGTTAAAAAAAAATGAAAAGGCATGACTATTAGGATTGTTCCCAACACCTCAGTAAATGGTCTTCAGGATTAGTGAGAATGATACAGACGATGAGCATTAATCGAATTACAGCAGACTGATCTTTGCGTCTCTCCTCCCAGATTGAGCACACCAGGAGGAATGTGGGTGACCTGGGTCCGTGGAAGGGAGACGGCCATGATGGAGATGTGCAGGTATTCACAGGAAGCTCTGCTCTGCTCTCAAGTTCACACCTACCCTAGCTCACTTAGTTAGCCAGCTGCAATCCTTAGGACAAATGCTTGGAATTGGAAAAAGTCAAATTAGTGAAAATAAAGAAAGACATTTTTTTCATGAAATGGCACAATGGTTAACAATTTCAGGGTGAGCAGGTGATCTAAACACACAAGCTATGAACAAGCTATTAATATTGTGAAATAGTGATTCATATAAACCAGGGGTGGTCATTCTTGGTCCTGGAGGGCAACAGGGCACCCGGTCCAGAAAGGTCTACCCCTGGTTTCAGCAGTTTGACTGTGATAAAGACGTGCATGTCCTCCTGTATGCATGAATAGTAACTGGTCCACTGCTCCTGCCCTCCCCATCCAGCGCATGGAGTCCCGCACTCTGGCCATCGCCCGTAGCCTGGCCCGTAGCCTGCAGAACACCTGCCTGTCCCTGGCCCCCAGCCTCCAGGGCCTGCCCCAGAACATCCAGCACCAGGCCCTGTCCGTGGCCCTCTCTGCCTCTGAGATCTATAACAACTTTAGCGGCGCCTTCACCTTCCAGGACCTGTCCGATAGCGCCCTGGCTAGCAGCCGAGGCCAGCTGGCCCGCATAAAGGAGTCTCTGGACGGAGTCATGGACTACCTGGTCAACAACACCCCGCTCAACTGGCTGGTAGGTCCCTTTTACCCCCGGGCAAAGCCTTGCCCTGCCCCTACCCCCAACCACAACCCTGATCATGCCACCGAAACTGACCCTGCCCCCGACTCCACCCCCCTAAAGCCCCTGTCCAATGGGCAGGTGAAGATGTGGGCTACGGAAGAGGAGATGTCGCCGCTGATGATGTAACCATTTGGTGCAGGGTTCCCCCGGCAACTTGCTAGTCTGTGTCCAACTGTTTATTACAAACCGTTACGAGTTAAAAAAAATTTAGTTCTTCAGTTTGATACCAGTTTTTGAAACTAATTTTGAACATAATTAAGGTTACCCTTTTGGTGTGTTTCACAGACCCAAGATTAGGTTTGAGGACTAAAATGTCACCATTGGCAAAATATACCAAATATCGATTTGGTTCCAGATTTTTGCCTAGTCGGCTTCTGTGAAACACTATAAAGTTATGTCGTGCCCCTAGTCCAACAACCTCTCGTATCCAATGAGAGCTCATTTTGAAGAGGTCAGGCATGTGATTTCATTGTTCTGGGCTGGCTTATAATTTATGTTAATGTGAGGGTTTGGTTCTTGTACTGGGTGCCACCATTTTGAATATTTTTATTTTGTTTTCCTTGTCAAGTACTTGTGCCTTGGTGCCATAGAAATGGGGAGTGTCATTTAAAAAAATACAACGTTCCCTGTGTATTCCATAAATAAATTTGTGCACAATAATCATAATAAATGAACAAGCATCTAATCTGTGTCATTTGAGTGCTTTTAACCTTGTGCCCCCTGCATTGCAATACAGACAAAGAATACAAAACTTTTTAATTGTCTTCAAAGGCAATCGTGCCTTTGCTTGGTTGGAGTGAAGCTATTGTGTGCTGCCTTAAAACCCATTCCTTCCACCAGTGTAAGATTATGCCCACCAAAATGTCTGGTATTTTTTTTTACTGATTACTTACTTTGAACAGTTTGATTCGATTTGGTTTTTTATTGGCTAATGATCACACTTCCGCCTCACTATATTATGAATTGAGAATCTTGAGGTGAGCTAACGCAGTGGCAAATCCCCTAACGTTTTTAATTTGTCATTTGCCGATTGATTCTGACAGCAGTGGAATATAAGTATATGCAAACCCTATCCATTATATACATTTAAAAACCTTCCCTGAGAATGATTTATGCTCAGCTGTCTTTCCCGTTGACAGGTCCCTGATTTCACCTTCACTGACCTCGCTCCCGAACCCGACGGGGCGTTCCAGGTTGAGGACGTTTCTTTTGGCTTCTCCTTCACACAAGGCCCTCTGTACACTGCCTGTGTGCCCCTTTAAAACGCCTCCCCTTTCGGGACACTCTTTGGGATTCCCAACTCCTTGTGGGATTTATTTTTGTACAATTGTTTTGGGCACCGGTTCAGGAACTTAAATAAAACAACTTTCATCCAATTACTCTGGCCTGGTGCTTGAGCCTATTGCATGGAGTGGAGGGGTATTGCTCATGTTTGAGGATAACCGATAAAGAAACCCTGGTGATCTTACCATACTGACCATCTGAACAAACCCATCACCGCCGGTTGGTGTTAAATGAACCTGGTTTAAATGGGCAGTGGTTATGGATTTTAAATTGGTTGGACACACTTTCTACAACATATAAATAGGCCTGTCCTGGAAAACCTTGTGTTTCCATGGGTTGGTTAGATCAGGGGTGTTTGGAGGTCTAGTTTGCATTCTGGTTGTGTGACAACAAATTACCCTATTTTTAGTTTTCTGAGACCTCTATAAACTGCTAGTTCCCTGCTGTACTTGAGCACAGTAAAATATTTAGGATACACTTGCAGTCTGTGGCAGTAGATGGTGCTTAAGACAATATCAGTTCAAGATATGATTGAGCCAATTAAGAGCAAAAGTTAGCACAAACTCCTGAGACAGATTTATCCTAGTTGTGCACCCCTGGCTTAGACAAGGGGTTCCTAACACTGGTCTAGAAGAACCCCGGTGTATGTTGGTTTTCATTCCAATCAATCAATCACTCAATTCTGGTTATTGAAAACATGGTTTAAGATTCATTTGTGCTGAAACAGATTTTAACACAATGCAGAGTGGCCTATTTATTCAAGCTCATTTCCCACAAAAGGATTAGCTTGTGACCAGTTGCCCAAGCTATCAGTATTTAGAGCAGTGGTCCTCACTCCTGGTCCTGGAGAGCCGCAGGGTGTGCTGGTTTTTGCTTTCGCCTTTATATCAGCAACCAATTTGGACCAAAGAAACCAGGTGAGGTGAGTTAAATTAAAGCAGAGAATTGCACAGTTCTCAATTAAGCGCCGAGTAACAACAAAAGCCAGCACACCCTGCAGCTGTCTGGGACCAGGAGTGAGGACCACTGATTTAGAAGTAGATGATTCCAGCTGTAGATCTCATTCATTAAGCAATGCAAAATGTATTTAAAAAGGAATATATTCTAACTAAATAACGTATCTGACTATTTAATAGTCAATGTCAACATTTTTACATTACATTATCCGTATTTACTTATCTTCTCATTAATCCAATTAACTGCTGCTTGCGCTCTCTCTTAAGATCTGTGATAAATTTGGATTTTCAACACTTGTCTGACCTAGAGGGTCACAGGTCTGCTGTCTAAGCGTTTAGTCAGCACTAAGTTTAAACCCCTCCTCTAGCTTTCCACATCATCAACCTCCGTCCGTGCTTTCATACATTTTTCATCCAGTTCCCGTTTTGCTGCACGGGCTCGCACTACTTTGCAGGGAGATTACGTATTTTGTTCTGGCGGTTAAACCGCACAGCTGTGAAATGTTGTCGCGCGCATCTGCGAGTAAAGCAGCAGCCGGATTGAACTGAGAAGCTTTTCGGCTGCGGTACAAGGAGATGCAGAAGGTGTCGGGATATCCAGGAGAGGTGCCGGTAAGAAACAAATACTACTCTCTGTTTGATCTCTGTTTGCAAGCCTCTCAGAATGGTTGAGCTCATCTCGGAATATGGAAAACAGATAAAGCAACAGAAAAACATTAGGCAATAATAGGTGTGAAGCGGAGTTGTTCCAATGGACAGGTATGGGCTACTTAAGTGTAAGGGGGTATGTTGTTATATTGATAACGGGACGGTCATGGAAATTAGTTTTGATTATTGCGAGAGCTTTTTTATTTTCGCAAAAGGGACAGTCGTGGCTATTACGTTCCTGAAGTACATGATGAACTGCCGTAATGAAAAGCACAACTCGTTTTCAGAGAGTCGAGTTTACCTTAAATATGACTCGTCCCCTATGAACTGGAAGTTCATACATCATCTGTACGCTTATCTTTATTTTGTTGCTGCCATCTGTCGAACATGTACATACGAAATTGAAAACAGTGCAAAGACAATCGTGAGACTATATCCTTTGTGGTTTTTATCTGTTTTGCTGGAACCCACGAGTGTAATCCATCTGCATTCAATTTCGCCTTAGAATTCAGTCCAGCGGACTGTTGGATTTCTGTCACGCACTTTTCCGTCTTAACGAATATCCAAAAATTCTCCTTGGAAGGGAACAATCACTGTGTACCCGTAAAAAGCTGGTTTGTACGCGAGTTCTGCCATTTCCTCCAACTGGGCAAAACCTTAAACTGGTGGATTGCGCGTGGAACACAACAGGTCCTTCCGGGGAGCCTTCAGTTTGTAGCACTTGCGCTGAGATGCGGGATGTCCTAATCCCCACCCACCAGGAGCACCGGCTGGAAGCGGTGCCATTCCACGGGAGCCTATTGAAACACAGACAATAGACCTGCACCTGTTTCCCAGGCAGGTCGGGAAGGCGTTCTTCCTGTTTACGGTCGTCCGGGAAACAGGATCAGAAAAGGATCCTTCATAAACAGAGCAGAAGAACTTCATGCTTCATTACACTGCTTACACATTCATTACATAAATGACATCACAAGCACACAATGACCTAATGTTTAAAATATATATATTTATGATATGTTTGATATTTAACTATTTATGCCCTTAAAAGGCTGAATGGCAGCAAACTTGGTCACAGAGAGTCACAGGGGTCCGCTGGTCTTCTGCTGTCACTTTAAAATCAGCAACTGATGAAGACTTAAGCAGGTGAGGTGAAGTAACCAATAACTGCTTGTTTAATTAATAAATTAAGTGATGAGAGCATCTGAAGACCGCCAGACACTGTCGCCCTCTGGCACCAGACTGGAGGGCCCTGGTGTGGAAGTTAAGATGAGGGAATGAGTGACAGTATTTCTGTATAATCTGGCGTTTGTTGGTGTTTACATGGCAGCTTCTGGAGAAGAATCAGTTCCCTTTAACACATTCCGTTTAATTCTCCTCTAAAGCACACATTCATCCACTGACCAGCTGAATTTCCTCCTTGTGGTATCTGCATTGTTGAAATGTCATCATTTGGTGAAAGATGTTCAGGAACTCACCCCGACTATGACTGAGATTTTTTTTTAAAGACTGAGGCTAAAATAAAGCCACAAGATGTCCCCGTTTAAAAATATTGATTTAGTCAGTATTCAAAGCATTGATATTGCTTACTCCAGTGAAAGGTCCATTACTTGCACAGACCAAAGGCTCTCAGCAAAATTAATACCACACAGCTAAATTCAACTTCATCTAACTTTTGCCTATTGGCTAATATGATGATCTTGATTAGTTTTATATATTACCCATGCCAACTGAGTGACATGAGTGAGTTCCTCAGTATCTAATCTAGACTGTGCCAGGCTGTGCCGTGGTGCACAGCAATGCAAAACATTGATGTAGCGCAGGGATGGGAGTCTTTCAGTTGACTGGGTTGACAGTGTCTCATTGCACAGCTACCTGTGCTGGTTGATTGGACACTCACATTTTTATCTGTTTAGTGTCTCCCTCTGGCCTGTCTGTTACCGCCAAACATGCAAACTGTGGCATGACAAGAAGCGCCTTCATCACATACTTCAGAGTATATACTTGCTCCCTGAATAGATAGTGGAGGTTGTAGTACTGAGTGCTCACACAATACATTTGGCTATTCTAAACTGGGGAGAGGAAAGGGGTTAAAGCATACAAACCTACATGCACTCAGTGAACACTTTATTAGGCAGTTATTAGACTTATTTTTTAGACTTAAGTCTTATGCTGTAGCCTATCCGCTTAGAGGTTTAAGGTGTTGTGTGTTCAGAGATGCTGTTCTGCATACCACCATTGTAATGTGTGGTTATTTGCATTACTGTCACCATCCTGTCAGCTTTGATCAGGTCTGACTATTCTCCTCTGACCTCTCTCATTAACAATGTGTTGCTGCCAGCAGAACTGCTTCTCACTGAACTTAGTTTTCACACCATTTTCTGCGAACTCTAGAGACTAGTGTGCGTGAAAATCCCAGGAGATCAGCAGTTTCTGGGATACTCAAACCACTCTGTCTGGCACCAACAATCATTCCAAGGTCGAAGTCACTTAGATCAAATGTTTTCCCCATTCTGATGGTTCATTTGAATATTAGCTGAAGCTCCTGACCCATATCTGTGTGCTTGGGTAATTAGATAATTGCATGAATAAGTAGGTGTACAGGTGTTGCTAATAAAGTGCTCAGTGAGTGTGTTGGATTCAGTAGCTGGTGCTACCCAGGTGTATTCTTTGGAAATCCCCATCCATTTTTCTATTTGCATACCTGTTGATAAGGGGGAACCTGAGATGAACTTCCTGGAACGCATGTGGTGCAGCATCACCAGAAATGTGTTTGAAAACATGATAAGGAAAAACAGTTGATGTTATTTTGAGGATTTGGTGACATGAATTCCGTGTGGGAATATGTGAAAAGGTTTAAGTTGATGGAATGTGACAGAACATGCATGCATCCCCTAATGAAAGGGCTTTATTGCTTGGTTGTACGGTATGTTCAGTCTGGAACTTAGTGAATACTGTCCTCTTTCTTTACTCATTATTTATCATTACGTTTTCAACTATGGCTCAATATTGTTCAAATCTGTTCTGAAATTGCTAAACGTTTTACCGCTGAAATAATCCTCCGCATTTATCTATATTATTTGGATATGTAGTGTTTTTATGATGGTATATATTACCATTGTATGATCATATTTATTGGATATGTTATTTAATGTTTTGAGCTTTGTGTGGGCTTCCTCTTTGGGTGGTTTCCCCAAGGTGGTTGGTGATGCATCTCACCCCCACTGCTGACTCCTGGCAAACCAGTTTCATATCCACAATTCACAGCTGGATAAGGTGTCAAGCTATTTCCATTGAAAAGCAGTACAATGACCGCATCCTCCCTGCCCACAGTTCTGTGCCGCATTAAGAGAGCATGTGAAAAGCAGGTGTAAAATGGGTCAAATGCTCTAGCCCCCCTCTTGGCGTTTGCCTCAATCAGAGCCCAGGCCATAAAAACGCTAGCCCTGGGTTCAACCCTGGGTGTGGTATGGTCACCCTTTTTGACCGTAATAACTAAAAACAAATTAAGCCCAAGGCTGGGAGATCAAATACACTTCTAAAATTTCTTATCAATAAATGAATTGAAATTGAAATGGCTGTAACTTTCAATGAATTGAAGTTCTGTTCATTTGCTGAACAGACTTTCACTTGCTGTGTATGACAGCTTAGAGCCGTCTCCCTGCAAGAGTCAGAGTGAGTCAGTCTTGGTCGGTCACCTGACCAGCGCAAAGGAGGAAGGGAAACATGGCAGTGGTCAGAAAAAAAGGAAGTGAGTCTTCCATTCATTCCATCTCCTTCAGTCTGCTGCTTCACCTCCAGGAGTGGCTTCAAGTCTTAGCAGCTTCTGAAGAGTAAAATGTCAATGTAAATATAAATATTTCAAATGCATATCTACACCAGGTCTGGTATAAATGTGACTCAGGCTTACTGTTTCTACCTCGCCTCCCCGCATGATGTTCAATCGTGGTTGCGTCACTGATTCATTCAAGAACTAAAATTCCGCAGCACAGGCACAATCTGAATGGTGGTGACATTGAGGGGTATTTTGCAAGCAGTGCCACTTCCGCCCACAACTTCACTCCTTCTGGCATCATCGATGATGTCAGTAGTGGTCTTTTGTTGGTGACTAACCTTTTCCCTCCTTCGTGATCACTGGCTCTACTGCTCCATAAAGTGCAACAAAGTGACCCAATGACTACTAACCATGGCACATTCCAAGCGAAGCCTCTCAAATAACATGGCTACTTTTGACACGTTGTCTTTGCTCTCTACACTCAAGATCCTTGTGACATATGGGGCGACATTGGCTTAGGCGGTAGGAGCAGTTGTCTGGCAGTCGGAGGGTTGCCGGTTCGATTCTGCCCTGGGTATGTCGAAGTGTCTAACCCCCAAATGATCCCGATGAGCTGGTTGGTGCCTTCCATTGCAACCAATCGCTGTCACCACTATATAAATGCCAGCCATTTACATTCTCCATTGTAAGATTCACAAATGCTATATCTGGGAAATGATTCTGCGGTGGGTATGCTTTCATTACTGGTATGGAATGCAGGGAAGCATCAGAAATAACCACTGTCTTCTGTGAATTCCTCATTGCACCATTTTATGGTTGGCTCCATAATTCATAATTCATATAACAGTTTCAATAGTAAAATCTCACATTTAAAATGTAACTATAATTAGAGGTCTTAACCGTACTCTTTTTCTTGCATAAGAAGTGGTTTTCACATGTCAAAAAGATTTTAATTTTCCATTCTTATGAACTTTTATAAAAATATTTATAAAAATCCAGTTTTCTGTTGATTTTTAAGACCTTTAAAAGTCCCCATCTGCCATATCTCTGAATGAAAGCTTTCATTGTGCAATATTTAATTTTTTAAACAGACTTCTCACAAATATAAATGAATATATCGAGGCAATGCTGAATACTCTCTAGACCAGGGAGTCTCAACATGGGTCCTGGATTGCTATGCTATTTGCCATTTTTAGGTGGGACTTGATTGACCAATTAAATTAAAGCTTTATTAAAACATAACTCAACTCACATGACTTGTTGGACATAAACATATTGTGTGGTTTTGCTGTTGTACTGCAAAAGATAACCTCTATCTCAATGCTATCTTATATGGGTTGAATATAAGTATAAGTTAATATAAGTATACAATTGTTTTTGTAGTCATCTATCTTATGATCCTCTGTTCTCGTGATTTCCCCTGCAGCTGAGTTAAAATGGAGCACACCTCTTGCAGGGAGGATCGTATCCACCATGCCCTAGACCGCTGCCTCCACGATCTCAGCCCCGCCCCCTCCACTGTGCATTCTGGGAATGGTAGGTTTGGCTATCCTGATCTTTATCACCATAAACTCTTATTTCCAATTGTAAATTCCATGGTAAAGGTTAAGAGGGTTGGAGGAGCTGCAAGAGTTGACCACCTGGTTACTATAAAGATTATTGTGCCATTGTCAAGAATCACCAGCGCCAAAGAATTTCCTCTTATATGCACTTCCATATTTCAACCATAGATGGCCTGTGACTTAGCTAATGGAAATGAATGGTGTTAATGAGATAAACATAATTTGGCACGGAGTTTCACTGGTTTTGAACAAAATAATGAAATGCAGAAGTGTTCATGAATGGAATTTCTTGGTAATTTGCCGAAGGACTCACTCTGAAGATGTGGTTTTTACACTTCCGGGCATAGGCAATTTTAAAATACAGCTATTCACTTTTTGGAAACTTAACGGGAACACAATCTAAATCACAGCTGTTTTTGCAGGGCTTGTAAATTATACAGAAATGTATCTGTTTCTGTGCCCCAGTTTCCCCAGTGCCAGTGTACAGGGCGCTGTGATTGGCACAGCTTATACATCCACCATAAGCACACCTGACTCTACCACTCTGTGACAGCCGGGCTGAGCCAAGCCCAGCCTTTCCATGCTGTACTCTTGAGTGCCCGAGCACTTTTATCAAATGAGCATGGATGTGACAGGAAGTGAAGAAGCTGACACAGGCTTCCTGAAAGGAAGTGGCTTGCACAGACTGCCCAGGGGCTGCGAGCGGCAGAGTCATATACAGACACACAGAGTGCATTGTAGTGACCAGGTCAGGTGCAAGAGAACAACAGTAGGGTCCATCTACTATAAAAACTGTGATGGAAAAATGCCCTCACTCCTTTAAGGACTTTGTTTTTTTTCTTCTTACTGCTGTTCTTGATACACATTTCACACCTAAAATAGCTAGACATTTTGTTTCTCAGAATTGCGGAAGCTTGTTTGCATTATTACAGATCTCACTGAGTTTGTAATGGCTCCATACTTCCCTGTTTTGTGGTGGTTGTCTGGTCGCTTTTGGCAATGAAATGGTGGCATAAACAAACCTAATGTTTGTTTCATGTTCACTATTACTTTACTACAGTATGTCTAAGATGTCATTTGCAATGAGGATTTAAATATTTTCACTGTTCTCATGCTGTTCATGACTTTGTCAATGTGGTCTGTGTGTGTGTGTGTGTGTGTGTTCAGCTGGCCTCTCCATGAATCATTGGAGCTTGGAAGAGTTAGTGAGGAGAGACCCAGAGAACTTCCTCATTCTCCTGAAACAGATCCTGAGGAGAGCTAGAGAGGTAAGAAATCACCACTGTTCTCACTTGTCTCCACATCCGGCAACCATCCCCTTTCCCATTTCGCTCTCCACTGGACAGTCCAGTGCTCATTTATTGTGGACATGATTTTGGACCAGTGATTCCGAGGAATAAGGACCACATATGAGGTCAAAAAGAAAAGAAAATAGTTTTAACACATTCCTACGCTGATGACACCCAACTCTTCATTTCCTTCCCCCCCGACACCCAAATCACCACACAGATCTCTGCCTGCTTGGCTGATATCTCTGCGTGGATGACTTCCCATCACCTGAAGCTCAACCTTGCCAAAACTGAGCTTCTCTACATCCCTGCTAAGTCCTCTCCGTCAATCGACCTCTCACTGACTGTGGAGGACTTTGTAGTTTCCTCCTCCCGTACGGCAAAGAATCTTGGGGTGACTCTTGATAACTGCCTCTCCCTGGCTCCACAAGTATCCTCCACTGCCAGAACCTGCAGGTTCTTTCTGTATAATATACGCCGCATCCGTCATCTCCTGACGGAGAAAGCCACCCAGCTCCTAGTCCAGGCGCTCGTCATTTCCCGCCTGGATTACTGCAACTCCCTCCTAGCCGGTCTCCCAGCGTGCGCCATCAAGCCCCTCCAGCTGGTCCAGAATGCTGCAGCCCGCTTGATCACCAGTCAGCCCAGGTCGGCTCATGTCACCCCGCTTCTCATTGGCCTCCACTGGCTTCCTATTGCCGCACGCATCCGATTCAAGGCCCTAGTGTTGGCATTTCAGGCTGCTAAGGGGACTGCCCCACATTACATACAATCCCTGATCACTCCCTACTCCCCAGCTAGACCACTCCGGTCTGCCAGCTCTGGTCGCCTTACGGTTCCCTCTCTACGGGCACCTGGCGGTCGAGCTGCACGTTCACGCCTGTTTTCCGTTCTGGTTCCTCAGTGGTGGAATGACTTGCCTACCGCAAGAAAAAAAAAAAATTGCACTTACGATGACGACTATATGTTTAGAACAGCAGTCCAGGTGTATTTTCCTAGTTCTGGATGTGATGCTTTGACTTGTGGTAGAACCTATGCACTTGCAAGTCGCTTTGGATTAAAAGCGTCTGCCAAATGACTAAAATGTAAATGTAAATGTAAATGTAAATGTTTGTTTGTTGTTTCTCATTGGTCCTTTTCAACAGTTTGCCTTCATAAAAGTGTTTCAGAACAGCTTGGCCGTTTATTATATTTATTTTTTTTACAAATTTCCTGTCCAGTTCAGGCTCACAAAACAGGTTTGAGCAGTGTTTACATAGCAAACTAATACAAAACACAGTTTTTCACAATGGGCTGTTGAACTAGTGCTGGCTGGAGGCTGCACCGTGCTCTCACAATGCGTGGCCTGAAGTCTTGCTGTGTCCTCATCTGCCCTCAGGTCCAGGATCAGTGCCAGTATGAGCTGGTGACTCCACTTGCCCTCATGTTCTCTTCCACCCTCCTGCTGGTAAGACCAAAGCTCCGTGCTTCTCCAAATCACACAGGTGCCAAACCGATTCCTGTCACACCATAGGGTGTAATATTAATATTAATAAGAATATGGGAACATTTATATGAATGTTAATATGAACGCTGATATGTGTTGAAGAGGGTGGGGTGCATTGTCCAACTGTTCCATTTTGAAAATGAATATAAATAATACATCATATATAATGTTGTGCATTTCACAATCTTGTAGCAGTACAGTGAAGTGGAGAAACTCGTTTAAAATACCACAGCGGATAGTGTGGGTGATTCACAGGAGACATTTTTCAGCAGAAATCACATTGACAGTGACACATGATGACTACAGACGGCCTTTAGCAGTGCTGCTGTCCTCAGGTCTCACACAAGCACAATGAGCTCTGAGCAATGATACCTGACGCTTGTTATTAGCTCACACAAAAATGTCTCACAAACCTTCTACTGACTCGCATAGATATTTTCATGACCTATCTCCTCTTGAATTGCAGTCTAACATCAGTTGGCATATGTTTATCCCCAGTGACGTTCCTCAAAAATGGAAAATACTATTTCCCGATATACGAGTTTAAGGCCTGCTGTTGGCTTGGTTTATGAGTGCCGTTGTATTTGATTTCAGACTCCGTTCCTCCCTCCACACTGCCCCCTGCTGACGAGCGCCTGTGAGGTGTTCGGCGGCTTCCTGTGCTGGCCGGAGCCATACAGCGGTGTGTGTCGAGACCTGCTCAACGTCCTCCGTCTGGAGCTGAGGGCCCCAGGTACCTCCTCCCTCACAGCTCATGTGACCTTCCAGGACAGCCCCTCAGCCTGTCCCTGTGCCTCCCCGGGTTAGTCAGACACGTGGAGGGCAGACCAGGGGGACTGAGAACTAAGCAGCTTTTTTTTTTAGCATTTTTAGTTGTTCTGGGTTGCTTTTTGTCTTTGCTTTTGATCTTGCTTTTATTTGTTCTTGGTCCTTAGTATTTGGGATCCTCAGTATTTTTACTTTTAGCAACTATTTGACAGTTTGTTTATTTTGATAATGGTTTCTAATATATTGTGTTTATGCTATTCAAGTACATTTGGCTGCAAAAGAGTTGTCCGTGTTAACCCTGTTTTACCCACTCTGCATGTACCTCTCCTGTCCATAGGCATCTCCTACCACAGACTGGTGAGGGAGGAGCAAGGCTTGTCCACAGCTGACCACCGCACTAAAACCATGTGAGTCAGCCAAGACAAGAGCCCCAGGCCCTGTCCTAATCAGAACACTTACCTACTATTGAGTATAGTATATACGTACATGCACTTGTTTACGTTTATATTTGTGAGTATGTACTGCATGTATGTGCATGTGTACGTGGACTTGTGTTTGTGTGCGCGTGTGCATGTGTTTGCATGTGTCTGTATGTGTGTGTGTCTATCTGTGTGTCTGTGTACCCGCGTTTGTGTGCGTGTGTGCATGCGTGTGTGCACATGTGTGTGTCTGTGTGTGTGCATGCATTTGCGTGTGTCTGTGTGTGATGCCTGTGTGCACATGTGTGTGTCTGTGTGTGTGCATGCATTTGCGTGTGTCTGTGTATGTGTGTGTGTGTGTGTGTGTGTGTGTGTGTGTGTGTGTCTATGCGTGTGTGTGTATGTGCATGCTCATGTGTGTGTGTGTATGTGTGCGTGTGTCTGTATGTGTGTGTGTATGTGTCTGTGCATGTGTGTGTATGTGCATGCTCACGTGTGTGTGTGTGTGTGTGTGTGTGTGTGCGCATGCTCACGCTCACGTGTGTGTGTGTGTGTGCTCTGGGGTTAGGACGGTGCTGCTAATGGACCCGGCTGACGTGCCGCTGGAGTTCCTCTCCGTCTCTGAGCAGTTGAGCAGCATTCATCAGACCCCCCAGGAGGTCCACATCACCCTCATCAAACACGCCTACCAGGCCGCCCTCGGCACAAAGTACCCTCTGTCCACCCTGCACCACGCCCTGCAGGTAGGCCACACGCTCCAGTACAGGAGTAGGTGTTTGAAATGCTTTATAACCTGGTGAATTCTGATAACATTTCCACATCTCTGAGAATTTTCAGTGAAATAACAATGAGCTAAGACCCATCATATGTTATGAAAGAAGAATCTTGTTCTGAATATTGTCAAAAATATGTTTCTTTTGCACATTGTCAGTAATTTGCAAGAATGTTTCTGGTCTTTGATACAGGTTTGTGAAATATTCCATTATGCTATGAAATATCCTATTATTTCCTATTATGAATGTCTTTTTGACTGTATGAATACATGTAGCCTACTGAATACACTGCTTCAGTAGTCTGCTTCAATGAACTTTGTCGCAACACTAATTTAATTCTTTATGGAATACATTTTAAACCATTTCTGAGGTTCTACAACCTATGTCTAAAATATTCTATGAATATTAATGAGTGTGACCAAAGATTCTTGTGGTAGTGGATGTCATGCCTTTTAATGAATACTTATATAAACTGTCGTATAGCACCAGAAACTTGGAACACCCAAGCAATGGAACAGCAGTAGGAATGGAAGCCATGGCAAAGTCATCCATCTGGACCTGGCATTCCAGGGGTGCTGACCCATCTCCTGTTCTCCACAGTCTAAGAGCCCCAAGCAGCTGCAGCAGCTCTGTTCTGCTGTGACGGAGGTCCTGGAGACCTGCGCCTTCATGGAGGAGCCTGAGGAGGCCAGGGGGTGTCTACTGCAGGCCCTGGAGCAGCTCTGTGAGAACATCGGAGTGCAGGCCTCAGACAGCAGCAAGTCAGATGGTGAGACAGGATGTGACACGCGTATGTTACACAGTTAACAGACATGATTGGCTCTTCCAACTGGCGTAGGTGCAGGTAGTTCCCCTGAAAATTAGATTTTTTTTGATGGGGAATTCTGCTGCCCTAAGTGCTCTGATCGGTTGAGTGACATGATCACAATGATACGATTGTTCCTCGTTTGTCTCTCTACATTTAGGGGTGCTGCAGACACTGGCTTTGCCCATAGCCAAATTTCACCTGCACCTCTGGGATAGCGACAATTTTGGTAAGGATGGTCTTATATCAGTACTTGCATTTCATTTTTGTACCAGCCATTTGCAGTCTTTTGTTTGTGTATTGGAATATGAATTGACCAGTTATTCTCAGCATCCTGGTTGCCAGAAACCTGCCATTTTGAGCTAATGTGGAGTTATTTCATTATTTGCATTGTTTTTGCCATTTCTTTATTTTTACTTTATTTCACTTATTAATTATAACAACTCATCTTTTTATGAAGGATTTTACATGAAATGAAGAACAGCAACAGTGCATGTTCTGAGGATTCTGTCAGAGCCATAGAAAGGAAAATGAAAGGGATAATTTAAGACACCATGAAATGAAAGCTGCTTATTATGAATTGGAAATGTGTACAATATGCCTTTACGTTGCCATTCACACCACCCTAAACACCGCTCTTTCCAGACTCTCTGACTGACTTCCTGGAGAGGGAGTGTTGCCTAGCGACCACCTCTACTCCTCCTGAAGAAGAGGAAGAGGAAGAAGTGGTGGGGGATGAAGAGGTTGGAGATGAAAGGCAGGAGAATGCTAACGAAATAGAGGAGGAGGAGGAGGAGGAGGAGGAAGCTGCTACAGACAGTTGGGCGGGACACCGAGTCTCCACTCTCTCCACCATCTCCACCACCTCCAAAGACTCCATGTTCTCCACCTCGTCAGCTGCCTCGTCCTGCTCTTTGCCGTCGTGGCGGTCCGAGGCATCTGGGGCCGACAGCGACTTCTGCGAGGACATGGAGGACAGCGCCCCGGAGAAGCCCGGCCCGCCCCGGCCCCGACTCAGACACCACCTCTCTAAATTCTTCAAGCCCCGCAGAGAGGGCCGGGGCAGCCGCCTGTCCCGGGCCAAGAGCCTGGGCTCGTCCGAGACCAAGGCCTACGCCGAGAGGCGCTACGCCCGCTTCGCGCGCTCAAACTCCCTGCGGCAGAAGGTGCGGCCGGGGGGAGGGCTTCTCCCCGCCCTGCCCCTCCAGCCGGCCGGTTTCCGGAGGGTTCCGGTGCTGGGCGCCGGGGACGAGCCGGGCTGCGGCTCCACGCTGCGGGTGGTGGTGTTGGGCACCGACCGCGCTGTGGGGAGGATCGCTAGGGCCTGCGCCCGCCTCTGCTCGCAGGAGAGCACCCTTCCCACCAGGGTCCAGTTCTTCTTCATCCCCGTGGCGAGGGGGTCCGGTTGTGTCCCGGCCGAGGGTCTCGTTAGCCCTGACAAGCCGCCAGAGATCTCCCCGAGGGCTGCAGCAAGGACGGTGAGCGTGGTCATGTCATATAACAGGAAAGAGGAATGGGTCATTTTATCATCCAGACCAGGGATCCTCAAATCACAGTCCTCGAGGTCTGAAAACTGCTGATTTTCTACCCTGCCTTTACCTGGGAGTCAGGTGTAAAGACAATTTGGCCGATTAAGTAGCACTAATTGTTCAGCTATTTACCTGGGAGAAAAGAAAACCAGGGCCAGATTCGGATTCAAGGTGCAGATTTGATTATTGCTGATCTGGGGCGTTTACTTTCATTTACCTTTTCCAGCTTCAGTGATCTTGCTCTGCGAAACACCCTGTTAAACATTAATGTTAGTTACTATTTCTGTGTGTGGAATTATTGGTGCGTTCAGTACATTCTTTAGATCCTTAGAAAGTGTATTATACCTGATACAGAGGTTATAATACGATATTCATCCTTGCAAGATGCCTTGAATATTTCCTTTGGGAACTAGATGAGCACTAGATGGAAATGAGGGACAGCTTTTGTATGCTTTTTTCACAGGACGCAGCCATGCCCGGCGGTGACAGCGCTAACAACATCGCACAGTCCATAGGAAGGCTGGACCCCTGGTACGAGCGCAGCGTGCTGAGCCTGCTCGACCTGCCTGTGGATGTTCTGTGTCAGGTATGCCTCTGTCCCCTCTCCCCCACTTTAGCCTGACAAAACAGTTCGAAAAAGGCTCTTTGCTCTGTTTTCATTCTGAATGCTCTGACCTAAGTGGCATTCACTCCTGCCCTTGGAAGTCTGCCGGATGTGCAGGCCTTTTGTAGTTAGCACTTGGGGATCCATTTTAAAATGTTTATAAACACCGCGGCTCTCCAAGGGCAAGAGTGCATGTCACTTATGCTTGTGAAGCTGTTGAAAAATGACCCTGGATACTGCTGAGGTTCCTGCTTGTCTGAACTGCACTTACAAACTGCACTTACAAACTGCACTTACAAACTGCACTTACAAACTGCACTTTCAAACTGCACTTTCCCTGAACTGCATATTGACATTATATTTCATGAATATTATGTTTTCCAGCAAACTCCCAAAACGGAGACAGACTCACACAACAGCTCCAGGGAGCACTTACCCATATTTGGAGACCTGGTTCTGCACTACTGTCGCCAGGGAAACCGATCCATTCTAGTGCAGCTTTACCAAGCTGAGGTACGGCCTGCTGTCATTCCAAACACAGGGCTACTGAACACAGTGGTATCAAACGGGTTACTGGACACAGTGGTATCAAACACAGGGTTACTGAACACTGTGGTATCAAACACAGGGTTACTGAACACAATGGAGTCAAGCCCAGGGATACTGAACACTGTTGTATCAAACTCCGCGCTACTGAACACAGTGGAGTCAAAGCCAGGGATACTGAACAATTCTTGTACAAGCAGGCTCAAGCTGCATCAGTAGGCTATGCGCAGGTGCTGGGTGTTGTGAATATTGTAGTGAGTCATCAGGGATAACCAGTATGTCAAAGTACAGCTAACTAAACCAGACTATCGAGGAAATGGAATACCTTTGAATCTGTACTGGGATTAGTTCTTAACACAAACTAAGACATATAAAAACAAAGACATTGTTTTGTCGGGTGCAGCTGACCTTGGCGGGTGGAGAGAGGCGGACCGAGGTGTTCGTTCACTCCCTGGAGCTGGGCCATACGGCCGGGACCCGGGCCGTCAAAGCCACGCGTGAGTATGGCCTCGCCCTCTCGGACCAACAACACATCACTGGCTATCCTCCGCCACAGACTGAACGCACACGTTTAAACTGCACATTAAACCTGGAGCACAATGTCCTAATCCCTTGTGTGCCCATTATGGCATTATGTTGTAGATTTAGGCAATCACACTTACTGTCTGTTGTGACACACATAACTTGGTATCATTCTTGTTCTCAGGTGCAGCCAGCAAGCGCTTTGGGGTTGTTGGAGATCGGGAGGCTCTCCCATTAACACTGGAGCTCCTTTACAACAAGGTCCGTAGAGGGGCTGGCTTGAGCTCCGCTACCTAAGAGACTTCTATTCAGCCTTGGAAAAAGGAGGATTTGATTGTGGTTTTTAAATTCATGAAAGGGATTTGCGGTTTCAACTACAGAATGGTTTTCAGGTTGAGTTCTGAGGAGGCATTCGTTGTAAATTAGCTGAAGGTGAATCCCAACACTAATCAGCAAATATTAATTTGCAAACTGAATTGTACCTGGGAAAATTTTGTCAAGTGGTTTAGTAGAGACCTGCACCTGTGTGATGTTTAAGTCCAAGCTTGACACAAAGCTGGATACTGGAGGGTTCAGACAGCAACTCACATTTATTGAACTACAAGACACTAACTCCTTCATCAGAACTTGAAGACAAAGTTATCACGACAGTGATGTGTTATTAGGCTGTAGGGATGTCATTGACATTGAGGAGATGCTCTCCATTATGTAGGTAAATAATGAGCTGAAATGGCCTGAATTACTTATTCTTATCATTATGCGTTCTTCTGTTCCTTAGAAAACAGTATACAAGCACTGTGCTGGCTGCTATATGAAGGTCACATTCCTTCTTCTTACATCTTTAGGTCACCTTGAGTGGGAGGAGCCAGTGGACTCAAGCTGATATAGTTTGCACCTCTATTAACCTGACCAAAACCTGTAAGAGCCCAGAGGACATAGGTAAGTGGGTGAAATCACCTTGAATATCTGTCAGGTTTCACCAAGAAACAGCAACTGTTTCATACAAGAAGCAGCTGGCAGAGTGTTTTTGCAGCAGGCAGAATGTGATTGTTTGTTAATTTAATTTTGTAATGTATGTTACAGTATGTATCGTGATACTGTTCTTCATCTTGTGACAGCTTCAATTTTCAATTTATATATTTATGGATGTTCCTCTGAAGCCATTCAAGATAAAAGCCTTTCTGCCAACACAGACACCAACTGTGTCCTGTTTGTGATTCAAACCTGCATCATCCTGATAAGAAGGATCCTGAGTAAATGTTTAAAAGATAGCAGGGATCCACTAATGCCGTTGTCTGTGAGCCTGGTCCTGGAGAGCCAGAAGGCATGCTGTTTTTTGTTCTTACTCAACACGTAATGAATCGGTTAAAGCAAGCAACCTCTCCAGCTTGCTCGGGTCTGAATAGGTTTCTAAATTTGGTCCCGATTTTCAGACTGAAAACAAAAACTAGCTGAGTCTTCAACTCTCCAGGACCAGGGTTCAAGCCCTTGCAGTAATCCGTTCCATCGTCATTACTGCACCTGCGTCAGAGCAGAGATGCCAGTGCTACTTTACTGTCCACTGAATAAGAGCCCGGCCTTGAGTGGGCACTGAGAGCAGATACCTGGGGAGGATGGTTAGTGTGCTGTTGGGCTGTTTTCAGGCTCCAGGACACAGCTTCACATGGCTGTAACTGAAGTGAGGAAGAGACAATGCTCCAAGTCCAAAATGGCTTACAACCAGGTGAGAGAGAGATGCTGGCATCAGATGAAACTCACCCAAAATGAAATGCGTTTACTGTGTTGGTTTGGACAGGATAATAATAACAACAATATTATTAATAATAATAATAATAATAATAATAATAATAATAATAATAATAATTATGACAGTAATAATAATAATGACAGTAGTAATAATAATAATAATAATAATAATAATAATAATAATAATACAAAATATATATATTATAATGATTTGTATTTTAAATTTGATGATAATAAAATTAGCATTATTCCAGAATTGTATTCTGAATGCTTCAGTGAAAGAATTGAGTCATTTCAGTGCATTTTAGTCTAATTAAAGCCTTACTGCCTTTGATAATGACTATTTATCTAATAAGTTGTAATCATATTTTGTTTGCACTGTTTATATGATGTACTTGGGTATGTTCTTCAGTATTCAGGTTTTCATGTATGGACCGATCCCATGGAAGGATTTTACAGTGAAATGGGGTATTAAAGAAATGTCATTCTTAATCTTAATCTTGCTCCTCCAGCACCTGTCCACCACCGAGCTGAAAGTGGGACAGGTACAGGTGAGCAGTGCCAGCAGCACCACCTTTGCTGTGTGTCTGGACCAGGATGAGAAGAAGGTGCTTCAGAGTGTCACCAGGTAATGATGGAGAGAGTCCAGCCAAGTGCTGCTTCAGGTTTCCTCTGGTGTCGCAACTGTCAAGTAAAGAAGAGTAAACATTGTTTTGACTTCGTCAATGTCTTTTAAAGTACTAAGAGGCAATTCATGATTGTGTGTGTGTGTGTGTGTGTGTGTGTGTGTGTGTATGTGTATGCATGCCTGTGTGTGTGTGTATGTGTGTGTGTGTGTGTGTATGCATGCCTGTGTGTGTGTGTATGTGTGTGTGTGTGTATGCGTGCCCCTGTGTGTGTGTGTATGCATGCCTGTGTGTGTGTGTTTGTGTGTGTATGCATGCCTGTGTGTGTGTGTATGCGCGCCCTTGTTGTATTGACCTCTGCTCCTGTCCTGCCCAGGTGTGAGGTGTCTGTGTACTCCAGGCCTGACAGCACCTGTGAGTGGAGGCTCCACACGGACCAATCAGATCAGCTCCCTGCCCCTCTCCCCACCGCCTGCCCGCTCGTCTGCCTGCCCCTGGTCACATTCAGCGGGATGTGCCCCTGAGACACTCAAATACACTTCCGAAAAAAACAGTCTGTGGAATACCACGGATAACCGTAGGCTTTTTCACTCAAACTCAACCGTGAGATCACAAATCAATTACTGTACTTTCCTCCTGTTGAGAAAGAAGATCCCTGGATTTGATACCGTGATCTGCTTATTCATGCCTGAGGGCTATTTTTACCCTACAAGGAAATGGAATTTTATTGTCTTTGATCTACATTTCAGCACACATTCTGTATGGTGTCACATGAAAGAGATGTTATTAAGGTTCATTCTTAATAAAATTAAAAAAAAAACTTTATTCAGGTTTTTTCTCAAGCCCATTTTCCTTTCTTATTCCCCTTTCTCTTGTGTCAGCAGGAACATTGTACTGAAGTAATATATGATGCCCTTTTTTTATGTTCAGGGTTGGGTTCCTGCATAAAAGGCTATTTTCCAAGAGAACTGGAGGGCTTTTCTGTTATGACATCTTGATCTTTTCAGAACTGTAAAAGTAAAAAAAAAATCTTGGTACATTTTGATCCTGCGATTGTACAGGCTGTTTGCACAGGCAGGAAATGATTTGCTATGCAAGGTGGTACGTGTCCAAAGTGGGACAGTGTCTGAAACACCTTTATGTCCAGTCTGTTTACAGTCATTTTTGCAGTTTGTGCTTCAACACAGTGTTTATAAATGTAATGTAAAATAGTGTTGTGTAATGTCATGCAACAAAATACATTCTACTCAAAACCAACTGCTAATGAACAAGTATGAATATATGGATTTTTATATTTAATCTTGTTGGATTCATTTTCTTTAAGATAAAAGTGTGTGTGTGTGTGTGTGTGTCTGGTCCCACTCACCAGAGTGGAATCAAATATTGGAAAAATATTAACACTGATCATTTTACTGTGTAGTGCCTCAATGTTGAGCCAATAATTCACATTTTAAGTCATGGATATTGAGTTCCTAAATAATAATGGCTCCTTTAGGTTGTAAAGTTTAGACTTAGTTATCTTTGTTTTGCTTACTGTATATGAAGTATGTGTTTAAGATGTTTAAGGCATATATTTGATGCATAATGGAGGTTACCAGACCTAATTGTTCAGCACGGTGACGGTAATTAATTCTGAAAGCAGCCTATTTTTCTAAAGTTTCCTGCTTCTTGTCCAATCAGAGCATTGGAAGTAGGCGGAACTACACAGATGTAAAAAGCTCGATATCTAAAGCAGGGGTAGAATTTTTTCCCCTGTTTTGAGGCATTTCGTACTCCTGCAATAGTGGTAAGTCCAACAAAATGTACTGGGTCAAGTTCTTTTTCTACGGTAGTGAGCTTCCGCTTTCTTCAGTCTGTTCTTTACTTGTATGTCCTAGAAGAACTTTTTGTGAACCATTTACAGAAACTGGGTGATATCTTTAATGTTGGAAGTTTGAGATAAGGGTTATCTTTCACCGCGTTTAATCTCATTAAGTATACATAGTGACAAAGCAAAACATTATTCACGTTATTAGTGGGCTTTTAATGCGATCATGAATTATTTGACGTGAATATTTCGGCTTAAAATTATTTGGTTTTATATAGCTAAACGTCAGGTCCTCTGTATGCAATCCAAAAAAATAAAAATGTATGTATTCAATTTTTGTGCGTAGGCGCGTCTTGTGCATTGTTAACATTAAATATTTAACTTTTTTCTTCCAAATGTAATGCATTAATTTAGGCTATATGCACATGTGTAACAGCTAAACACATATGATGAATTATGCATTTGATAATGGATGTGACAACAAGTTGACAATCACATGTTACAGAGAATAATTTAATATAAGTGATGATATAGTTATTAATGACGGAAATTCCGTGTTACTGATTTCTTTCCGCATGTTTGTCATAATGTCAACTTCGTTGTTTACTCCCTCAACTTGAAAAATGTATTCCTTGACTGACTGATTGATTGATTGGTTGAGAGAAAGGAGGCAACCATTCAGTCACAGCTTTTTGGGATTAAAGCAAACAATAGCAGATAATGTTATGTTACGGATGAATATGGATTCGCATTTGCCTCTATATCGGGGGCTTCCAAACGGAGAAATAAGGATGCCCAGGGTTCTGCAAGGGTCACGATGTCTTCAGAATTGATATGAACTTAACCTTACATTATTATGTTTTATAACTTACAGAATAGTGGATACATATAGATACATCTGGCTTACACATCCATCTAATATTTTGATATTTTTATTGGTTGCATAGTTTTGTTCTTTAACATTAAATAGCTATCGTTAAGTAGCCTAGATCCGTCATAGCCTATAGTAGGCTAATGCAATCTAGGTATTGTGTGTAAAATGTGTTGTTTTGTTTTTCCTTTAAAAAAGCACTCAGTCAAGGCAAGGTTAGTCACGTCACAGTCAGGTTTGCTCGTAATCAGAAAAAAAATTCCGCCCAGCAATGAAGGAATGCCATACGACTGGTTGAGCGGGGGCAAGTCGCCTAGGCGTTAGTACTCCCGTTAAATCTGCTGCGAGATACGGAAAGGGTCAAACCCCGGTATGAAAGTTCGGAACGGTTGGGAGCGTGAATAGAACAGTGAGCCATCGGGCACCGGCGAGCAACGTGAAAGTGAGTCTCGCTGACCACCCCAGTGGAGAGAAATCTTGATCTCAGTTAAGCCCAAAACTGATGGACATGTCCAGTGTATTACAGGTTGGGGCTGTAATAGCTCAAAAATGCTAATTTCAAAATTCCTTCTGTATATTTTGACAGTGCTGTTTTCAATCAGTTGAACATGATTATCATGAAGGTCATGAATACCATATGTCTCTTCATGGATCTGATGAGTCATGAAACCAGTTCTCAATGAACCATAAGAAGCCACCAAATGGGCAGTTGACCTCAGGGTAGGGTCGACCTCATCCCTCCCAAATCCAGGATGCTGGTACGGGACGGTCTCAGACACAGTGAAAAACAACAATCAGGTCACTGTGAATGTAACGGATGTGTTGACCTTTCTGCTGTCTGGCTACTGACCTGCACAGCACTGCCAACATCTTTCACAAACAATGCATGTACATATGTATGAATGTGTTTTTGCTCATTAGATACTAATGCATGGTCTTGTCTACAGGTGCAAAGAACCGCCATGTGTGAGAACCATGGCCAACATTACCTGGCGACGTTATAGCTTAGACACGTCCGTCTTGCCCACAGGTACGCCTCATCTCCCTGATACTGAGATCAGCTCACTGTAAGTTCGGGGAACTCCAATGTGTATGCGCATGGTGCAGATAATACGTTAGATCTGATAACTGCTGGTCCTTCTCTCCATCAGGAATTAATTCATCCACACCTGTAGGCCCCAACATCTACCACACCATTCAGCCCTTTCTCCAAGAGCTAGAATGCCAACATCCCTCCTCCTTACAAGAAAAAGGTACCTATCCACTATGACATAACCACTCCTCACATCATAAGGGTACATAACCCCTAGTTACATTTGATTTATATAGCACTTATAAATGAGACACACAGAGACACTTGCAGAGGAAACAGAGAGGGTCGTTACACAAAAAAAGTCTGAACCACCAAAAGCAAGCACGAGGTGACCACTCCATGATGAGCCCCCAATTGTCTTTGCTTGGAGACAAATAGGTTGCTTTGTAACTTGATCACAGTTTATGGTGCTCCAATGTGGCTCACAGATGTATCAACATTAGAGGAACAATATTAATTTATCTCAGTTACTGCCTTGACGTTCTCAGTCAGCACATGCTTCTGACCCTTCTGGTATGGGTAAAAGGCACAGTCTCCTATCCCAGCATTGCAACACACCAGTTGTGAGGCCTGGAGTGCCGGAAGGTAAAGCTTTTGATCTTAAATAAGGTGTTCCCATATCCTAACTTCACAACTGATGTTGTCCTAAATGTAGACAAAGATAGTCCCAAAACATCTCAAAGATCTGGTAAAAGATCACTATTACTGTAGATAGCTTTATACCAGCATGAGTATTCAGTGGGGCAAGAGGGATTCTCTTCTAGGATGTGGTGTATTGCTTATGAGGTGCCTAGTTTCTGGAAGTTTAGCACATGACTACTATGGGGGTGTCTCTTGGCTAGAAGTAGAAATGGTGCTGAAAGACAGCAGGGTTTGTAGAAAGACAGAATAGTGTGCAGTGACAGTGTGGCACATAGGACTTTATGTGTGTTACTGTGACATATTCTCATGTACCCCCTTTATTTAAACACATGATCACATTATCTCTCTGCCTTGTAATGAAGGCATCCATGCAGTTGGCATTGGAAAATGAATGGAAAAGCCACTGATAAGCCAGCTCAGCTCACCACCTTTTATTTTTAATTTCTATATTATCTCATAATAAACACCCCAAATTTAAAATATGTTCCCTCTGAATTCTGTTCACACTTCATGAGTGTCACAACTACAGTGTTGCTCAATGACTGTGGTGACTTTTCTGAAGGTATGCTGACTTGGACACTTCACAAGAATGTGGAACAAGATCCAGCTAAGGCCAATGTAGTGGTGGACGAACTAGTGAAGGACCTGGAGAGGGTATGTTACCATTGCTTACAATGGCATATTTACAGATAACTGATACTATATGCAGACTAGGGCAGTAAACCCTTCTGGGAAATGTCATTCAAATATTAATATGAATAATAGCAACTTTATGTTACATAACATTCATTGTCCAATCGAACACTATAGTTCAGAGGTATTCTGCCAATTAAAGCCTTGAACAAAACACATGTTGACTTGTTAAGCAGTACCTTTATTGAATAATTTTTAAGGATTAAAACCCACCAAAAACCTTTTTTCTTCTGGTATTTTTGTTCTAACATTATTCATGTTGTTATGAAGTTTCTCAGCTGTCTGGTTACTAATTGCAGAAATGTTTGCTTTTTCTCTGTTATGACCAATATTTATCTTCATGTCATAGGTCCAGATCGCAGACAAAAATGGATGCATCATTCCACTGCTTCTAACCCTCATCTATGTTATTTTTCAGGTCAGATATTTCACATCACATGTGTTTTAGGTGTGGGTACCTCTATTAGAAAATATTTACATAAGCTGCAGTTGTTTATCTTTCTAATGTTTCTGAATTCCAGTATACATGTTTATTGTCTTAGTCATCTGCTCAGAAATTCACCGTCAGTTCCTGCTTCCCTGTTTTTGAATGAGTGCTATGAATTCTGGCTGTATGTGACACTTGCTTACTTAAGGAAAAGTTTAGGTAGTATACATTTCAATTATGCTTTGGGACTTTCTAGTTTTTTGGTATTACTACAGATAACGATATAATGATACAACTCCCATCAGTTTGTCAACAATCGATTCAAGGTGAAAAATATATAAAATAGGCAATACATTATTATTTAATCTTGTGACCACAGACATCCTGTCAGCTTGCTTGATCAGATCCTTTACATTTTCTTCATATGCAACCTGTGGCAGGTTCTTCTGCCCAGCTCTCTCGTGTCCTGTTGACTGACGTCACACCCCGCCCCGCCCCCCCCCTTCCACACACACACACACACACACACACAAACACACGTGTAATAGCTAGGCAATTGTGCTAATACCTATGGGGACCCAACAAGGATATTGAATGTAAAGTTTAAATCCTTGTGGCTCATGTTTTCCTACCGCATGTGACCAGCAAACAGAATTTTGTGTTTGTGAATTAAAAAATATGCCTCATAAAGAGGTGAAATGGAATTGTAGTTTTGTTTTTGTTGTAACAGATATGTTGACATCTGTTGATTGTATTGTGGGGCTTGCCTCCTTTTCTTTGTTGTTGAATGTTGCAGTCGGTGTACATTCCAAAGGACCTGTATGATAGAGCTTATGCTGCCTGCAGGAGCCTCCTGAAGCTGCCAAAGCCCTACTGCGATGTGGGTCTGGCCTGTGTCAGGCACATGCAAGTGGAGAGGTCCAAACCAGGTACTGCGCTCAGCCTGTTTACCTTTCAAAATGTGTTATATCCCTCTACCTTCATGGAAAACTCGGACTGTTTACTTGTACTGCAACATTCATTGTGTCATATACGGTGCAGCAAAGTTTATTTGTGTGTTCATTGTTCCTCTGCACTCAGGAAGTCCTTCAGAAAGTCTACTGTGTAGTTCTTCCCAGTTTAATTCCTAGTCCAGGATGGAATTAAGTTTATGTTTATGTTCATGTGCTGAGTGTTCCTCAGCTTTTGAGGCAGTTTCCATATTTTCATAATGAACTCATGATGGTTAAGGTTAGGACATGGTCAGCTGTTTTCAGTACAGGCCCATGAAGGTGTATACAAGATTATTTGCTTGGTTAGCTTTGCTCAGTTTTTGTTAATCTGCTTCCACTGAAGGTGCTCTGTACCAGAGGACAGTGATTGCCGAACACAATCTGTGGAATGAATCTTTCCCATTCCAGGAAATGTGAGTGCATAGCAAGAACCATTCTCAGGAGTCTTAATTAAATACGCAAAGTAATTATCAGTGATAATTAGCGTGTGGATTTTTGAAGGGTCATACTTATATATACAGTCGTGGCTGAAAATATTGGCACTCCTGCATTTTTGTATCCATATAATCCTAGTTTATTCCACGCAGAAATCCAAAAATGGCCTAGACAATATTATTGTCACCTTTTTAGAAGCTGCAAGAAATGATTGTATCACCTTGTGGTGAGTCACAGGTGCCTGAATAATCACTCATTCAACCAGTTTCAATGGAACAAAGTACTCATTCTGCTGTTTTATATCACTGTACCACACTGAGTTTGGAGAAAAGGAAAAACAGCAGAGAATTGTCTGAGGAGGTCAGACAGAAGATCGTAGGCAAGCATAGACAATCTCAGGGCTACAAGACCTTGATGTTCCTGTATCCACCGTGCACAATTCAAGATGCGTTATCAAGAGGTTTAAGGCTCATGGTACTGTAGCCAAGGGCAAGGCCAAGAGAAAAGTTGAACAAAGATTGCAGCAAAGGATTGTCAGAAGGATTGGCGGAGAAAGAACCTCAGAGAACTGCAAAACCATTTCAAGCTGACCTTCAGACGCAAGGTAAAACTGTTTCAACTCACAACATCCGTTGCCAACTCCATGAAAGGGGCATTGAAGTCTATAGGAAGTGCTTGACAGCAGTTATTTTCTCCAAAGGCTGTGCTACCAAATATTAAATGGTAGGCATTTATATAGCGTCTTTATCCAAAACGCTGTTCAATTGATGCTTTCTCATTCACCCATTCATACACACACTCACACACCGACAGCGATTGGCTGCCATGCAAGGCACCGACCAGCTCGTCAGGAGCATTTGGGGGTTAGGTGTCTTGTTCAGGGACACAACCCTCCGACTGCCAGACAACTGCTCTTACGGCCTGAGCCATGTCGCCCCATTGTCTAGCCCCATAAATCTATTGTGTCAATAATTGTGTCAATGCCATTTCTGTTTATTTTATGATTTAAAAGGATAAAAGGAAAGTTCTGACCAAATACTTTTGTCAATTTCAACTTATTTTAGAGACAATTATGAGGTTTTTAAAAAAATGTCAATGGTGCCAATATTTTCTGCCACAACTGTATATGCTCCTCACATTCAACCAATTAATTTCCCTGGGTTTTACCTTGAGTGTCCCTCTGGATACTCCCTAAAATAATTTTCTCTGCATCAGGTGGGATCTATGAAACAGGATGCTACCCATTACTAACTTGTTTGAGGAGTCTGTGGAGATTGTAGTCCCTAGTCCCCACCCAGGTCCAAACCGGCAGGGGTCAATTTATGTGGCCATGTTCCAATCTCTGCCCCCCGCGTGCAGGGTGTTTGTGTTTGCCGATGCAGCCCTGTTCTCTGGCCCTCTGGGAGGGGCGGTGCAGTGGCATCTGGAGTCGGGAGCGTCCCAGCAGCCCCGGGCCTCGCACATGCGTACTGTGCTGCTGCACACCCTGCAGGCTGCGCTGGGAAACAGCTGCCATGGCAACGCTCTCGCCTGTGCTCTGAAGGTCAGTGAAGGTCACTTAGTGCCGCAGACAGAAAACACTACAGTAAATATTTAGGAATTCTTGACCTATGCCCGTGTGTCAGGATTCACTTGTCAGTTGTAGGAGGCATTGAGGACAGTCACTAAACATGGAAGAAATCTACAGGGTCACAGAGAGTTCATTGTGGACTCATAAAGCAGGGATCAAAAAGTTGCATTCCTCAAGGGATGAGAACAGCTGATTTTCCATCCTCCCTTACCCTGGGAGTCAGGTATAAAGTCGGTCTGTAGCACTAATTACCCGGGAGAAATGAAAACCAGGACTGGATTTTGATTCAAGGGCCAGATTTGATAGGATCCCCTGCTCATTCGTGATAGGAAACATGGCATTTGAACCTGGTGATCTCCGTGCTCTGGCAGCACAGAGAGGCTGAGGTGAACATATCACACACGCTCGTCAGCAGGACAGGCACATGCACGGCTGCACTCGTCTTGAGCTCTTTTTCATTTCTTCATTTGAGGCCATTTAATTTTCCTGTGTGTGCCATTCCCGTGTGACAGGACGCGGTCGGGACCACGGAGACCTACTTCCAGGAAGTGGTGGAAGCCGTGGAGCACAACTCTGAGGAAGCCGGGGAGCCGGCCGGCGGATACAGGGACAGACTGCAGCGACTTTACCGCCACATCCTGTCAGCGGGAGGCCAAGGTGCCCGCGTCCATAGCAACTACCAAAATGAGGGAGAGAGGATACCAACTGGATGATTAAATTAACCAGCATGTTCACCCTAAATTCACACAATCACGTGGACACAATACTTCTGTGTATATAGTGTATATATATTTTTATATCTATATATATCTATATATATTTATCAAAGTAACTCCCCTCTCTGAGAACTGATTAATAGCAATAATGGATTGCATGTACTTGGTGTATTAATATCTTAGGACATTCAAGTGCTTTACAGTGAATGCGGAAAAACTAATGTCAGTTACCACCAACATGTAGAGTATGTGAATAGCAGGAATTGGCATTTTCTTGTTACTGAAATTCTACTGCTAATTCTTTTTCACCTGTCCAGGTGAGGCGTCTGGTGGCTCTATGTGTGAGACTCCTCTTCCCACCCCTGTTGTTAGGTATCACCTGTGGCAGGAGGAGGACAAGCTGTGTGAGTACACCTTTTACCCTGAAAAGATACTTTAACGAAAAGGAGATATGCAACTGTACCAATGGGAATATCGAGACAGAGACAATGCTGGTATGCACAGGTGTGCAGAAGCCACAAACACGCACACACATGCGCACACATATACATTCTATTACTATTGGCGGTGTGATAAAGGGATGTAGTGACATGCCCACTGTAAAATATCAAATAAATGATGTGACTGTAAATACAGCGATTGACTGTTGCCTTTCTGCACTGCGCCACTCCACGCACCAGGGCTGCCGCTGGAGAAATGGATTCAGCAAATTTCCACAGAAACAACACCAGCTATGCAAAAGTCCTCCCGCATCTCTAGAGACAGTGGTATAGAGGGAGACCTGGCTGAGAACGAGACCTCGGAGGTGCCGGCGGGCGGGTCCCGGGTGTGCCAGCCCCAGGGAGGATCGCAGATGCACCGTGACGCCTCCGGGGAGCACAAGTGGGTCCGGAAGCACTGTGTGAAGAAGAAGCCTCCGGGCCGGGCCAACAGCCTCCCAGCCATCTCACGGGAATTCTCCATCGACCTGGATCTCGACGAGGACAGGGACACAAATCTGTTCCACTTCACCGCCTCTGTGGTGGTCATGGGAGATGACCGGGTCCTAGGGAGGCTTGCTGAGGCTTATCACGCCCTCAGGTACAATATCTCCCCTTACCGCTGAAGAACTTCTTGTTGCTTCTTTTTAATTATAACTGTTTCGCTGTTGGAATCGCGTTTCAGGAAAGAAAGAGTCGTTACTCGAAATTCGAGGGTGTAAGACAAGTTCAGCTCTTTATTCGTGGTTCCAGGTAATGTAACTTAGCTATATTGTAATATCCACATCTCTTGTGGAAAAAATATGTTTAAGGAATATATATACACACAATTTTTGATTTGTAATCAAGCAATTCAGATATGGTTAAAGTGCAGATTTCCAGCTGTTATTAAAGAGTCTTTTTTTGCTCACCATGTACGGTATGTACTGCACGTTTGTGGCAAGGTTTTTACCTTGTGTTGGATGTTTTTGCTTGTCCTCGTAGTGACTCAGTGGGACCTATTGTGGCTCACCTGCTCTGCAGCCTGTCTACTAAATATCACTACAATGTTTCTGCAAATTTATATGACAAGATACAGTGCATATATTCAAATACAGTGCAGTTCATAAGTATTTGGACAGTGTGCAATTTCTGTTGTTGTGGCTCTGTACTCCAGCACATTGGATTTTATATGAAATGTTATGAGGTTGAAGTGCGGACAGTCACCTTTAATTTGAGGGTACAGTATGTATATCCATTTTAGTGATCCATGTAGGAATTACATCCCTTTTTATATATAGTGCACCCATTTCAAGGTGCCATAATGGGATGTTTCTGATCAGGTGTGTTCAATTGATCCCTTAGTGCAGGTGTAACAGAGCTTTCAGTATCTAGTCTGTTATTGGCATTTGTCAACATGAGGACCAGAGTTAGCCATGAGGCTGCCCTGGTGTAAAATCCACATATGACCAGCTTATAATGACCAGCTACCAGCTGTTTTAAAACATAGCTTGAGCTGGGCAAGCCATGTTAAGTGTGGAGTTGGTATGAACTGGTCAACCAGCTACCAGCTATTTCAAAACCTAGCTTGAGCTGGTCAAGCCATGTTAAGTGTGGAGCTGGTCTGAACTGGTCAACCAGCTACCAGCTGTTTCAAAACCTAGCTTGAGCTGGTCAAGCCATGTTAAGTGTGGAGTTGGTATGAACTGGTCAATCAGCTACCAGCTATTTCAAAACCTAGCTTGAGCTGGTCAAGCCATGTTAAGTGTGGAGCTGGTCTGAACTGGTCAACCAGCTACCAGCTGTTTCAAAACCTAGCTTGAGCTGGGCAAGCCATGTTAAGTGTGGAGTTGGTATGAACTGGTCAACCAGCTACCAGCTGTTTTAAAACATAGCTTGAGCTGGGCAAGCCATGTTAAGTGTGGAGTTGGTATGAACTGGTCAACCAGCTACCAGCTATTTCAAAACCTAGCTTGAGCTGGTCAAGCCATGTTAAGTGTGGAGCTGGTCTGAACTGGTCAACCAGCTACCAGCTGTTTCAAAACCTAGCTTGAGCTGGTCAAGCCATGTTAAGTGTGGAGCTGGACTGAACTGGTCAACCAGCTACCAGCTGTTTCAAAACCTAGCTTGAGCTGGTCTGAACTTGTAAACCAGCTACGAGCTGTTTCAAAACCTAGCTTGAGCTGTTTTTTTAGCAGGGTAATAAAAGAAAAATAAACAGTCAGGGACATAGGCCAAACAACAGAATGCCAAAATAAACTGTTTGGAACATTGTTGTTAAATGAATTGAACCCGTTTTGAAATTATCTCTTCTGCTTAGTTGGGAATGTTTGACACTGTGAGTTTTTGTGTGCAGGACAGGTGGGGAAAGTCTTCCTCTGATGAGCAGAGTGAACCTGGAGATATATTACATTCCAGTCACAGACCAGCATACCACAATGGTGAGGACACTCACTCTAATTCTGGACTACGTGACGAAGCATAAATTAGTTAAAAACAATTTAACAAAAATAAGGATGATTTGTTGATTCATGGTCTGCTCTTGTAGTTACGCACAACAGTCGGTTGAAAGAGCATGTAACAGCATTCATAGTATTGAAATAAATACTACAGTACAATAAAGTGACATACATTTAACTGGGCTCATAGAAATTAGGCTCAACAAACTTTCACAGACAGGTAACATTGGCTTAGACCAGAGCTGATTCTACTAACAGCTGATTGTACTAATTAACAGCTGAGCAACATGGCGAGCTGTTGAATGAGGTGCGCTTTGATAGGGTTGGAATTAATGGTCTACTGGATGGCAGGTCTCCAGGAACAGGGTTGGGCAGCCGTAACTTAGATGGAACTTCGCAATAATGAAGCACAACAGAAAAATAGTGTACTGCAGACACCGCTTCCTCTGAGAACGTACTGTCAAAATTCCACATACATTTTAGGATACATGTCCAACATTGTCAGAGAAACCTTAAGAGCCTAATTATTACTCACAATCTTTTCGCAGGAAGGTACCGGAATGGACTATCTAGATGTGGCCTCTCATCTGGGAAGGGTTGACCCGTGGTACGAGTGCAACATCAACAGCCTGGCACATTGGATCCCCACTCTGGAGGAAACTGTGAGGACTTCAGAAACCAACCTGTCCATCACGGTTTATTATGTTGATACATTTAATGATAGTTAATTGAATAATTCATGAATTAGGTGGCTGGTTGATTAACTGGTTGATGGGTTGGTCTCAGAGTGACAGCATAATCCTGTAAGAAAGTGGTAGAGAGGGATGGAAATGAGCAGGGAGGTTTTCATTGAGGAGGGATACCCATCTCCGGGAAGATTCGTGGGAGGTTCACTTCCCCTTGTGTCTCTCTCCGTAACAGGCAAAGACCAGCAGGTCATGGGATCCCAACCCCTTCTTGCTGGATGTCCTCTCCTACTACAAGCGCACAGCTTGGCAACCAGTACACTTCACCATCTACTCTGTCAAGGTGGGCAGTTTGACCTGTGCAGATAAGCAAATGAGCAGTGGTGGCAGTGTGGCATTCTAAGCAGCACGGTAGCAAATACCCAAGTTTTGAAACAGATTTGTTTAAATGAATCGGTACAACAGGGTTCACCAACCCAGGTCCTGGAGAGCTGCAGGGTTGTAGTAATTTTTGTTTCAATGCTAAAATCTATTTTGACTTTAATTGATCAAATAATTGCTTAAATTACAATGAAAACCAGCAGGTTCTACAACTCTCCAGGTCCAGGCGTGACATTACTGGTTTCCATGCTATTCTTTTATGTGTTGCTAGGAAATGGAGCTGAGCAGTCAGCATCAGGAAGTAATATTCTGCATACACCTGACATAGTCACATAGTTTACATTACATTACATTATAGTTGCATTATATCCTCATCTGAACATGGAATTAAAAAAAAGTTTTTAAACCTCACAGATCACTCACCCGAACCAAACTCTGGAGCGAGTGTTTCTAACGCACCTGGAGGTAGATTTTTCAGAATGGATAAACACCAAAGGTAGGTAATGGATGTGCCTGTCACTAGCAGAGTACTTTTTAAAAACTAAGGCCTCAAAACAAGTATAGTCTACCAGCCGATATGCTGTTGTTCTTCTGTTGTTCATTGTAAATGACATTAGAAAATAATGATTGATTGATTGATTGATACTGAAGATGTCAGGCAGTGCAGTTAATGTGTGCCAGTTTGGGGTATTGTTCACTGATTTGTCACCTTTTATCTTTTCAGTAGAAACTGCGAAGAAGGAGACAACCCCTACATTGTGTGGGCCAGTTGTTTCCATAACATACAGAAAGGTAGTTCTTTTTCATAATACATGTATAGCTATATATTTTTGCCGGTTAGCTGAGCCGGTCCCTTTGACAAAAAGCATTTTATGCAATAATCTTTTAAATGTATTAAACTTTAGTTAAATCATTTTACAGTGTCTGGGATTTCAATACGAAACATGTGGTTTGCAATTTTCTGTTCCCTAACCAACCTGCCATATACTTCCATACACACAGGAACCATTAATAAATACTGTAGGATACAATGCATGACCATATGCAAAAACACAGGTACCTGGTACAGGTATTATTTCACCCCCTTTGCCCTAAATGCTAAGCAGCTTTCAGATAAGTAATGTACTGTGCTTGTTCTGTGTCTCTCACAGGTGTCTCTGAACAACAGACACGTGGAAAAGGGGAAATCATGCAGGACAACTGGTGTTTTAATCAGCGCCATTCCCTCCGATGAAACAGAAGGTAATCTTAAACAGGATGTTTATGCATTCAGAATTTCGCTAAAGATATGGGAAAATTACTGTGTACAGTAGGTCTGGAATCATTTCCACTTAAGTTCATTCAGTTAACAAATGAGTTGTAGCTACACACTACAGGATTTAGTGTGTAATATCAATCAATCAATCAATCATTTTGTCAATTAATCATTCAGTTGGGGTATATACAGTAGTAGAATCTTGTTAACAGAAGGGCAACCCATACTGTACAAAACCCCCAATACAGACAGGGCTTTGATTGTCTGATCTGGCTCTTTCATTACTGTGACCAGTAAGTCTCTGCATGCCCCTGTCTAAGTTTAGTTGAAGGATGGTTGACTTTCCACTCCCCTTCTATTTCTTGCTTACTTTTAAAGACAGGCTATAGCTCAGTTAACAGCTTACACTCCAAAAAACATCAGCCATAGCACATGTCTTCTAATACGACTTTAGATAGAATTTTTTTTAATATTAGCTTGTTACTGTTTGCTTGACAAGTTACATTTCCTAACCCCATGGGCAAATCTTGAAATATTTTTTAAGCCTTGATTCATAATTTGGTTAGGTAACAAGTTAGGCCTTTGTGGAGTTCTCAAGGTTATTTTGCTGAGGAACCTTGGCCAAGCTGACCAGGTGAGGGGAACCAATTTGGATCCCATCAAATTCCAGTCAGTCAGCCAGTGACTTAGACTTGAAGCCACAGTACTGAAAGAAAAAAGGGCACAGCCTGTGCTTGCTGAACTTGCTTGCTGTATTGAGTTCCTTTGGAGCCCTGAGGTGACATGGATGACATTCTTAAATTAAACATTACTGAAATTGGTCAGTGTCTGTGTTAGGCTAGCCATGAGTACATTCTGTGCCTTTTTGCTTTGACATGCTACGCTAACCTAACCTGTTACTCAGGTGTAGGTTTGAGTCATGGTGTTGTATTCCTTTTTGTATAGTAGGAACGGTGACACACTCAAGAAGGTAACTCATGCCAGCGTATATGTGTGGTACAGCCTGCGTTAGGAAAAATAACTCGTTTTTTTAAATCTCAGATTTTCTTACTTCTCTCAGTATGGAATACTTGTATATATACTGGGATCAGGCTCATCACTACTACAGCCTCTTTTGGTCTGGGTGAGAGCAGGCAAGCATGTGCTCCCCTCCAAAGTGTTACGACCGGCATTCAAGCAGTCAACAACAAAACATGGAGACCAGACAAGGAAAATAGATTTAAAGAGTTTTATTTGCAATACTGTGTTTCTGACAGAATGCGTGTCAGAGTGAATCAGTTTAGGGGTGTTTGAGTGTGAGTGCCAGTGGAGTGTGGAAATCGAAAATAACAAAAGGAAGACAAAGTCCTCCAGCAACCAACAACCAATGTCAAAGACCCAGCACGGCGGGGGGATTAATCCTGAGCATCTTACCAAGGCCGCAGCACTGCCACCTGCTGGACGACAGCAACAACCTCAACTGAGGAAGACGAGGCATGGTCGTCACAAAAGCATGAGCAGCCAGCCTCTCGCTTGTTTTCACCCCGCATTCCACCAGCTGAACCGTGCAGTCACAGCATCGGAAGACTACAGTCTGTTCTCCTCTGAAACACGCGGTGTCGCCAGCTGCTTCTTTTCAGACTTTCGACTACAGCTAAGCTTGCACAGAGTGGAGCTGGAGGATATATGCGGCTCGCCCAGCCAGCCGACTGTACCCTCCCTATGGAGCCACTTCACAGTTGGCACTGGCTCAGTCTGGAATCAATCAGAGGCTGTGAGGCTCATCCATCCACTGCACTGTGGCAGCTTAACCAAATGAGATATCCGGATGGGAGGTGAACCAGAGGACCTGCTCCTGTGTGATATGGCAGGATACAACCCTGTACACCTCACTCACACCGGGGTGGCACAGCCAACTGCAAGGCAAGAAGCCACAATCAGCACTGCTGTGGTCCGGATCGATTGCAGTCTGATCGCAGCAGCGCCATGTGTTTGCCTGATGAGACGCCCGACAGCCCCCAGAACCTGACATGGCTATGAGCATGGCAACACTGCTAAACCTAGGTGTGAGCCAGCGCACTGAAGAACAATTAACAGCTCATTTCACTTTAGGAGTATGAAGTGCAGTTGGAAGGAGAACTAGGACCATGGACCATGATACAGTAAAACTCTTGCTGTAATGTGGGGTAGCGTAGTGGTTAAAGGTACATGACTGGGACCCGCAAGGTCGGTGGTTTGATCCCCAGTGTAGCCAGGATGTAGCCACAGCCTTGAGCAGGGCCCTTAACCCTGCATTGATCCAGGGGAGGATTGTCTCCTGCTTAGTCTGAATCAACTGTACGTCACTTTGGATAAAAAGTGTTAGCCAAATGACATGTAATGTACGTCACTGTCTCAATTTCTTTTTCTCTCACTTTCACAGACCTGAACCATGATCAGCTTACTCTAAGCTTTAAGGAAACAAAAACAAGCGCGGTAAGGATTTTACGAGGATCTTTTTTATATCTATGCGTATATATGTAAAATTGACAGTTAACAGTGTTGATGTTGCTGCATTGTGGTCTTAATAGGAGTCCCTGATCCGGAGCCGCAACATTAAAATCAAGACACTGGAAAACAAGAGCTTCACTGTACGTTTGGACAAAGATACTCGCAGGACATATGAAGACGTTCAGAGGTACAGAAATTACATTACATTACATTATTGCCATTTGGCAGACGCTCTTATCCAGAGCGATGTACAACAAAGTGCATACCCATAACCAAGGAAATATTAAAAATGTATTTCTAAGTGAACACTATGGTACAATTTTACTGAATTTTGAGGAATGTTTAAGGACGGGCACTGTAGCCACTGAAAAGACAGCGTTCCCAAACTTTCAATGCACAAAATTCACACAATTATGTTAATGTGAAAATTAGATATGGTTTTATGTTTACATGCCAAGACACACACATATACTGTACACAGGTCAGTGAAATAATTCAGTTTGACCTTGATCTCAAACTGCTTTCTTGCACAGTAGGTGAGAGCGGAGCATATTGCCATACTTCCCACTCTTTCTTACTTTTCTTAGCCGCAATATATCACAATGGACTAAATGTCATAACAAATGAAATAATGAAGTCTCAGGCACATACAGTATTTTGTATTCATTACATCTGTATAGCTATATCATTATATCTATATTTATATCTTTACATCTTATATCAGTATTGACCCCCCCATCCCATGTCAATAATCTCTATGGTGAACCACAGTAGAACACAAACAATACTAGATAGCTGCCTCATTATTAGCTAAATTCAGTTCTGTACGTCAGCTGGCAGTACTGCTTATATTTTCAGGAGCCACGTGTGACAACTTGCCCCAAAGTCATTGAGACAATGCCCCAAACTGACATAATGTGCTAATTATGACTTTATCTCAAGGTAAACTTAACATAGGAAAGCTATAGTATCAAAATACAGTTTATTGTCTCCTCTACTCAGTGCAAAAATATAATTTTGAACATTTTTACCTAAAAAGTTTTATTACATAAAATGTGAAGTGCCATTTGTTTTTTACTTTTAAAGAAAATAAATTATATAATTATATCTAAAAAATAAGACTGTCCTCGCCTCAGATTACTGTGACCTTGACCAAATGGAAGTTGACCTCCTAATAATACCATACAGAATGGCAATTCAGTTTTTTCGCTTTCCCCTACATAATAATAATAATAATAATAATAATAATAATAATAATAATAATAATAATAATAATGCACTTTTCTTCTTTTTGTTGTTTGTTACCACAATAAAAACTGGTATTCCTGTTTAAAAATAAATAATCTGCCCTACCATTTTAAAATTCATTAAAAAGGCCAAGGCTAATTTTCTTGAAAATCCGGTCTAATGTCTGTCATTTTCTCTTAACAGTATTGAAATATCTCCGTGTCAGAATCCTCGTTGCATTGAAAACAAAGACCTGACTCTGCCAATCAACACCTTCTCCGGCAGCAACCATTGATTGACAGGCAGTGTAGCCAAAGCCATCTAGAGAAGTGGAGAGTGATTAATAAAGCTGCCAATGATACTTCAACAGCTCTCTCAGACTCAGAAATGTGGACTATGAGTTGGATTTTTCAGACATTAAAGAGGGCTTTGTATTAAGAAACTAAAGCCGGGTGGAAGTTTGACTGACCAGCTATTACTGAAACCATTTTGTGAGGGCCTTTGACTTCAGATTGTTCTTGAGCATGTCCAACTGTATTCTATTTGTAGAAACCAATTTTCAAGCTACCTTTTCTTGGAATCGTCTGTTATAAAACAGACCTTTCCATTCTGCTACCTCTGTGTGCCTGGCCACTCCCATTCTGTGTGCCTGCACTTCCTGTTCACATTTCTGATCTGTTCTGCAGAAACCCTGCCCATGTTCCCATGCAGACTGAAGATCCACCTATGCAGATTCTACCCTGACTCTTTAGTTGCTTTCTTTCTTTCTGTCTTTAGATTTGCTTGTGGAGTTTTCTTTTGTTTGTTACGATGTAAAATTATATTCTTACAGTAGCAATAACATTACACTTACTCATTATAAATGGGCCTTCTCCCATTGTTGTATTTCTGAGACTAATTCTGATTTTCTCCACTTCCAGTCACTTGGGATGAGAACTGTTTTAGAGTCCATTATGTAATTTGGTGTACATGTACATGTTAAGTATTGCTTCATTTTCAAGGGAACAGAATAGGTACCCTTTCAGCCAGTTTAATTTACCCAACATATTATAGCCCAAGGGGCAAATCATTACCTTGAGGGTGGGTTTCAATGGGATTTATGTTCCCACCAACTGCTGGACTCATCATGGCATTCCCCTTCTCATCTCTCTCCACTGACAAGTAATGGTACTTTACAGGTTCAGCTGTGTAAAGATAGGTTTAGCTGTGTTGGGGTATCTACAGTTTGTTTGTCCAGAGTGTAAATAGGCCTTCCATGCCTTGGTGACCTTGTACTTTTTTTATAGTACCAGCCTAAAACTGATGTTCTCCACATTTGTTACAGTAGTTGCTCCAGATGAGAGCATCTGTTAATTGCTTGTAATTTAATGTCATTTTTGAATTCCTGAGAATAATTAGCTGAATGGGTGTACTCACCAGTCCACCAATGCACGCCACTTGAAGATTATATCATTCTGCTGGGTGAGGTTATGACCTAATTATGCCCAATTAGGAGTGCCTTTGTCCTTGCCTGTATTAGATCAACTGCAGTATGTCTGCACCAGCTGCTAAAAAAGTGAATTGAGCAGTTGTGTTTTTGACCCTCTGTTGTATGGACTGCTTGCCTGTAAGTAAGACGCTGAAGTACAGTAACTCCAGTGCACAACCCCATTGTATCTTCAGATTATCTTCAGACCATGTGCACCAGCCAGACCTCTCCATTCTGTGACTTCTGAATGTCTCACAACCCAACCCGGCAATAATGTCATTCCTGGTATAAACTCCAATGATTCAAATAGGGTGAATTCAGGTGAGTCTCCCCTCACTGCCAGTCTTGTTAAGAAACTGAATATACAAATTTACAAAATAAATGACCTGAATTCACCCTATTTTTATG